>NW_024582735.1:567452-593961 GCF_018398535.1 Haplochromis burtoni
ACATACATATATATACATACATACATATATTTTGTGTTAACAGTCTTTGTTCAAAACTGGGGGCTGTAGCTCTAGATCTACACACACCAGCACCAGGCGCTGCTGATACTTTCTGCAGTTACCTGCTCTTGTCGCAGCCGGGCAACCTCCTCCTTCTGTCTCTGCTCTTCTTCTCGTCTCTGCTCTGCCTCCATGTGCGCCCGCACAACCTCCTTCTCACTGGTCACTCGCTCGTACTCCTGCCACTCTCGGGCACGCCGCTCTGTTGCCAGTTCAAAGGCCTCTACAACTATGGAAGAATTATTGCCTTCAGAGTGCAGTGACAGATGACAGTGAAGACAGAGGACACAGTGAGTGACAACCTTGAAGAGTGGTTCAGCCTCAGCAAAGCTGAAGCACTCTTCAAGACACATGCAATTTTCAGACAGTATTCAACACCAGCGCTGCACCTGCCCATTACTTTTATCATCCATTAGTCATTCTTAGATCAATCAGACAATAGTGAGATATTTATCAAGAGCCAGTAAATGTGGCTCCAGTGTTTGATAATCAAACTCAAAACTACTTTTCTGATAATTGCACTGAATACTCGTAGCAACAACAAAGCGCAGACATGTGGCTGCAGCTGTATCGCAGCGTTCTACATGTCAGCTGAAGCAAACACCTCTGTGCCTAGGTGGAGTCTCCAGGTAATCTGATTTGCTAAGAGCAATATAACGCTCATATTTGTCATTGACATTCCTCAGAGAGAGAAATTATAAAGCATAAACTGCTTTATAGTTTGTCAGACTGTCATTTGAACATTTTGGAAAATGTGGCATTCAGCTGAGGAAAGGAGATGTGACAACAGCACAACAGACAATCTCTATACAGCTGCAACCTCCCATCATGCATCACAGCAATGATAATAAACACAAAGGATCTGTTTTAGTCTAAACTGAGCGTCCTTACCCACTGCAGGCCGGGCCTCTTTCTTGGGCCTGAAAGGCTCCTTGTGAATGATGGTGTTGGGCCGAGCTTTAAATACTGCTGCTTCCTCTTGATGTTTCTGTTCTTCTTTCACCTGTGAGGTACAGATGTTGTGAGTGTTATTCAAATAAAAAAATGAAAATAAAGTGAAAAATCCCATCATACCATCTGCTCCCAGCGACTGTTCTTCACAGTTCCCCGTTCATCCAGAAGCAGCCTAAAAGGCTCAGGCTTGGTAGGCTCCAGCTTCTTCTTCTCTGGCAGGACCACACTGTCAAAGTCAGGCAGCGGCTGGGCCTTAAACTGTGGTATCTGGAAAATATTCAGGCGACAGAGTCACTCAGTAACTCTGTACTGTGAAACTCTCGACGACAGACTGAAAGTCAGACTACCTCTTCGTTTCGCTTTTCCTCCAACTTTTTCTCTCTCAAGGCTTTTCTTTCACGCTCCCTCTGCTCAAAGGAGAAAGGACAGACCTCCACACGGTGGTTCTCAGGTAGCCGGGGCTGAAAGGGCAGGCCGAAGTGAGGCACTGGGGGGGCCTTAACTGGTGACGGCTGCTTGACCTGACAAAGACAGTTTTATGGGTATAGCTGCAGTAGATGGTGCACAGAGCCATAGCAAAGACACACGTCCTTACCTCCTCGACCTTGCGATCTAGTCGAACTCTCTTCTTGAGGGCAAAGGCAGGAGACTCGGGAACAGTCGGATTTGCAACTTTCTTTTCTGGCAGTCCCTGTTGATGAGAGGATTCTTAAAACAGTATTCCCACACAGTAAAATCTGCCTTTCTGCAATGAAAAAACAACTTTGAAACTCATCAGTGTTTAAACTCACCACAACTCCTTCCAGAACCTTTTTGGGCAGAGGCTTGGCTTTAAAGTTCTGGGGCTTTTCGTCATCCTCCTGGGGCTTCTTTGTGGCCTGCCTCTCCTGGAGCCTTTTTTCAATCTCCAGCTCGAAGCCTTCGGGTACGGTGGGCTCCTTCACTGCTGGCTTTTTTAGGTCCTCTGCACTCTCCAGTATCTTCCTGTTCAGCTCCAGCGCCTTGATTTTAAAGCTGCGTTTAAAAGCCAACATTAGTCAATGGTCACTAGATCAAAATGTAACGCTGTCACAGTGAAGTGACCCAAACGTAGCTTCTGCCACAAACTACAACTGTAGCGGCAAAAACACGTGACATCAATCAAGACATTTCAGCATTTTGGCCTCTGTAACTGTTGAAGCTGCAGCCATGCACATACTGATCCATGACTCCTAAATAATCAGCTGTATTTTGTATAATAACAGTCCTTAAAGAAACCCTGCAATGCCACATTTTCCATGTGTTAGCAAAAGGAGGAAGTTTACAATGGCTCATCTGAAACATCTTAGTGCATTTATTATTTCTATGCTATTGTAAGTCATTATTGTCAGGCTGCCGTAAACACTGCATGAAAAACCTTCAGTTGATGCCAAATACTGCACCAAAAGTACTGACAGGGACAAGAAAGTAAGAGAGCACACACTGGCTTCTCTTTAGTGGCTCCAGATTCTGATTTAAAATCCTTCCCCTCAAACACAAGTTTGGATTCAGGAGGCAGACGCTCTCTACTTTTAAGATTAGGCTTCAAACTTTCCTTTTTGCTTAGTTAGCACTGGATCAGGTCACCCGAACACTTTAAATACAACGTTTTTTGCAAAACACCAGAAATCTGTTGTGAAACCACGTTTCCCAACACAAAGTGACGGCACATTACAAGAACCTCCAACCAGAAAAGGCAAAGCTTCTCACTTTGCAAGTTTTTCCGCCTCCTCAGCCTCCAGCTCAGCAGAGCACTTAACAGTAGGCGGCCGGCTCCTCTGACGAGTCATCAGGTGTGGCGAGTGGGGCTGAGTGAGCTTCAGGTGGTTCCCCTTTGCTGTGGCGGGTCCTGTTGAAACAGGACGCAGATACAATGAAAACCTGCAATAATGTTTCTTTAAACCCTTATCTGAAGAGTGTCACAGAGAGTCAGCATGCACCACACCTCTCTCTTGACTTCTACGACTGTGCATATGGTAGCGGGTGGGGGTTCGCTTCTGGAACTGCTCGATCTGCTGGGCCATGGGCACATAAGCGCTCGCCTCTTCCGCCTTTCTCTTGTTGCCTGTTGACAGGTTGAAAGGTTTGGGCACTGTGGCACCTTTCCGAGCCTTTGCCTGAAAACAAGTATAATCAGGGTTTTTTTCCCCATCTCACCTTAGCTTTAATATGCAGATGTTTCATCACGTTTCTTTTAGCTGCTGTTACTTTATAGTGGGCTGCAATGAACTGGCAATAAAGCAAGTTGTGCCACTTACTGGGGAGGACGGTTTGCGAAGCTGACTGACAAAGTCCACTTCCTTCTCTGTGTTGCATGAAGTGGAGGACTTAACACGGGTATCTGTACTGAAGTGGAAGTCTTTGGGCACAGTTGTAGACAGGAACGTCTTCTTTGGTGGTGGATCTGAAATGACAGTGGTCTGTGGTTTGGTTTGGTTTTTTTAAACCAAACAAGTAAAGTGAACACTTTTAACCCCCAGAACTCTAAACTCATCAGAACTGCTAACAGGAGTCATTTTGACCTGCAACAACACTAATGGCAAAGACAGCGCTTCTGGGTCATCTCAGATCCTTTAAAAATGCACATGAGAATAAACCAATAAACAAAGGGTACAACACATAAAACTGACACCTAAACAATTTACTTGAATAAGAACATTATGAAAAGTTAAAAATGTGGTAGTACATGTGCTGAAATAGAGGTGTGAAAACACTGTTAAACAGACCGATCAACTCATTGTCTGCACAGAGCAGGTTACAAAAATGTAAGAAACATTTAATTTCTATAAAAAGTAAAACAGTCAAGTTTCATCCGTTTCCTTCACATCGTCTTTGCTGATTGGACCTGAAGCACCACCCACACTGCAGCTCAGTTCTGACACATCTGCTTCACCATCTGATTGACTGCTCTCTCCACACACTTGACTGCTCAGTTCACCCAGCATGCCTAGCAACACTTTCATTTTACTTTAGTCTCTATAGGTCACAATGACATCTTTGACAGTTCAGAGTATGAGTGGTCGTACTATTTCTCCCCTCTTAAAAAACAAATTCACCAAAAAAAACAAACAAATTTTAGGAATATTTCTGGAAACACAGGCTGATGAAAAAAAAAAAGATGGGGTTTTATTTTTCACAGCTCGTTTTGTTTAAATGCCAAAATGGGTCAAACGTACCCGTTGGCAGTTCTAGAGTTAGAGTGTTACTACTGGCTGTAGCACCACAGTCTGAATCATGTACTCACTCCCAGCTAGAGCAGCCTTGTAGCTGGCCTCATTCTTCTTCCGGTGAAGAGCAACTTCCTTCTGAAGGTTCCTGATGCGCTCCAGCTCCAGCTCCTCAGAGGTGCTTGGCCTGCGGGTCACAGATTTTTGTAGACTTTAATCTTTAGTAAACGTACATCTGTACCCCCGTCTCTCATTTAGAGGCTCAACATGTCAACGTTCTCTTCATGACCCTACAACAAAAAAAAAAACAAAAAAAACCAAAAAAAACCCGACTGGCTCAAGCTCAAGGACTCATCTACACCAAATCCCAGACACTACACCTGCTACCATCATCCACCTTCCCACATGTTTGGGTGGGGTACTGTCTTAAAGAAGGATTCCTACAATGTGAGTACTGGAGGTCAGCCCAGTACTCAGAACAAACCTGAACAAGAGAAATTCAAGCACTTCATGCACTGCAACCACTGATCATCGTAATTATTAAGCATCCTATCCTGTCAATTACCGGTAATCACATAATCAGACAAGAAATGATTTTTACTTATGAGCAATAATCAAAAGAGAAAAAAGGGTTTAAAATAAACTGCTCATTGGTTTCCATTTTACAAATGTCAGTCAAAGAACAGTCAAAGGTCAAAATCAAATAAGGTATACATAAAATCTCTACTCTGACACAAAATAAATGTCTGTGGCATTTGGCTGTTAGGGAAGAGGGAACGTTTTAGAAGTGACTTGGCAGCAGCAGACGGATGCAGAGCGACACAGGACGAGCTTTCTGATGTGAGGGGTTTGTGACATTTAGTGTAGTCATCTGTTTTTTTTTGTTTGTTTGTTTTTTTCAAAACAATGAGGCGACAATGTCACAGATTGCTAAGAACCAACCAAAGGCAGGAAGAACTATATAAACACCTGTTTTTGTGAGGCCTGATGTGGCTGTATCGCCTGATACCCGTCCATGAGGAGGAGAACTCTGCAGCGGTTACCTGTGCCTCAACAACAGCCGCACACAGGAGTGACTGATACTGCAGCAGTAAGCAAAACGACCGGGCTGGAGAGTTCAAACAGCTGGAGACCAACCAACTCTCTAACCCCACTCCACACGCCAAATCACACAAATCCCCGTTTCTCCACAATAACTCGGGCTGTCAGTAGCAGCTCATTTACACTGTGGGAATGATTTACCTGACAATGGAAAAATACTTATGACACGACACTAATGTGACAAATGCAAATTTTCTGGCCATACACTGTAACAAAACACAAGATTAATGTATGGTGGGTCTTTTAGCCATTATGTAGCGCTTACCTTTGCTTTAACAATGAACAATTTGTTGTTCCCCTCCGACACGGCGCCATTATTTACCCAGCCAGATCCAAAACGCGTGTATCTGTCCCTGCTTTCAAAGCTTTAATCCTGGCAGCAGTGTAAGGTGAGGGGTGCTCTACAAGCTACATGGTGGTGACCAAACTGGTGAGACTCTCACAGAGACATCACTACTTTCAGGGATTCAAATAAAGCTGCACAGTATGATCACAGGTCCCCGAAAAAGTTTCCCTCCATGGACAGATGATCCAAGCAGTCCGTCTAATATTTACAGTCATGAATAATGTTTTACCCACGAGGGTAGTGAGTCAGGTCAAGTGACTGAAAACTGAACACACTTCTCACAAGTCCAGATTCTCTGTTTATAACCACTTTAAGACTAACAAATATCTGATTTTCATCCTTTTCTCTAGTTTTATACTCTCCAGCCTTCCTTCTGTTACCAGTATCAGTTCACCCTCCGTCCTGCTTACAAACTTGGAACCTGCCGTCTATTTTTAGCTGTCTTAAAACCGCTCGCTCTACCATGAAGTAAATATATATGAGCCAGTTTTACTTTATCATTCTACACAAATGCGGAACATTTCCAGCCGAGAGCATTTTAACATTAATTTCAAGTTCTTTCTCATTGTACATTCAAGGATAGATAAAGGTGTAAGGCACAGTCTTACTCTGTGAGTGTGGAGGTGGAAGCTGCTGCGTGGGTCTGATGTTCTCTCTTTGAATTTAGCCGCTCACTCCTGCGGGGACCAAACCCAGAAGTCAGCTGCTCACTCCTGGATTTTTGGGCAACAGGACATCTACATTAAACCGCTGTAACTGAAAACTCTAAGAAAAAAGCTGAAGGTGAAGAGATGGTTTCTTAGCTTTCTAACTGGTAGAAAGTGTGCATGTGCTGGACTCTCAGCTTTTTCAGGTTTAGAATGATGACAGGATACTTCTAATACTCACTCTTTGCATTTCTTTGATGGTGGTGCAGCTGGACCGCTGGTCATGTCTTTACGCTTTGAAACTCTAAAATAAATTAGAACAGAAGCAGTTCTCAAACTTGAACCGATTACACACAGATGCTGTTCTATAACCATCGTGTTTTTACACAGGGGCTGGATCAGACAGCGAAGCTGCAGTGTTTAAGGTTTGGACTCTGCATGGTACAAAGAGTACTGCACACTATTTTTACTTTTTATCGTTCTGCTGTAACAAAACACTTTTCTTCGTGGGATCAATAAATTATCTGTCCATATTTATCATGTAGGGTTTGTGTAGAACCTATTTAATACAAATGATATACAACAGGAAACTGTCAATGAATGACTGGATGCCAGAATTTCATGAGTGCCGTCTCGTGTACAGCCCCTTTGGCAAAACCCAACAAGTCTTCTACTGAGTGCATCATGTGGGAAAGAAACCTTTTGTGTGAAAGTTTCACATGGTTACACAAAAGTAACAACTACATCAACTGTACCTGCGTGGCTGTGCAGGGACTTTAATAACAGGCCTTTGCTTTGAACGGACATCGTTCTGTGTGCGACGTTCAGCACCCCAGGACGTCACAATGTTTGCAGGTGGAGATGCTGATATGCTGGGACCTGGAACATAAAAACAATTACAGATAGTCACACATTAACCAAGTTACAAGGACAGAAAATAATGACTAAAGATGCACGGGGGTGTTGACTAACCAGAGTCACCGTCAGTGTTTGTTTGAGACAACATCACATGCTCAGGCTCATCACTTGTCAGATGCAGCTGGTCCGGTCTCGAAGGTGTGATAAGATGATCACTTTCTCCCACAGCGTGCACTTCTGCCCACGAGAGATTCGATGGTCAAAACTTTTCAATTCTGGTCACTAGTACACTACAGATTCGATTGTAAAGCCCCACTTTTTTAGTTAGAAATCCCACCTGAGGGGCCATTCCAGTTTAGGAGAAAAAGAAAACATTAACCTAATAAAGTCTGACTTTAAATGGAACGCTCAGTCAAATCCTCAGGACTGATGATCAAATAGAGCAAGCCTATTCAAATGGTGGCAAACGGGCTACATGCAGCCCAGAAGCAACCTCTGAGTGTCCCTGCCTGTGGTCCTGGCAGAATTTTTTTCCCCCCCTACAGCATAGTGTAGACTGTGAATGCAACACTCCTAGTAGGCTAGCAACATGCAGCGTGATGTTGTAAACATTAAGCTATCATGGCACCAGTTCCCTAATGTTAAGACAGTAGCAGTCGTCATCTTCATCCTCTGTTTGGGTCAACGTACACACGTGAATCAAGCTTTTCACACATGAACTCAATAAAAAGCAGCTCTCGTTGTTCACTGACTGACACTTCACCACTGCCTTTGGATTACACTGACATCTTACGAGCCAAAAGTTGCCGCTCTTGTTCAGAAAAAAGTCACGTCTCCCATTAATAATGTAAGAGGTAACTGTAGCCTACATATCAACATAATGTGGGATGTCTAACAAGCCATGCCTAATTACAGGTGTTGATTTAAAACAAACCTGTATTCCCTCAGTGTGCAGCAGTAAATGTTGTATTCATATGTGTTACTGCTATGGTTTGTGCATTTGATAGGATTGATTGTTCTTTTTTTAAATTCTGTTAAATGCTCTTTAAGATGTGTCTAAGTCACCAAAATATTTATTTTATTTTGAAAGGGAATTATCAAAACTTATGTTGTTTTTTTTATAAATTCAAATGTAAAGAAAAAGTATTGCTGCTACTACTGCAGACGCTATTCAGTTATAGCTCATTTAATGTTTTTTTTTATGGACCTTTAGGTGTGCATTTGTGAGCGGTCACCAGATTTAAAAGGAACAAAGTGAATAAACATTACTTGTTTTTCCAATACATTTGTGTTGGTTTGAAATTTATCATGATCTGCTGCTACTGGCTGCAAAAATATCTCTACAAAAAAATAAATAATAATAATCTAGCCCAAATAACTTTTTAGTTGAATAGCCATGAAATAGAGGATCAAACTCCATTAAACAAAAAGACACTATAGTAGTTTGTTGACCTCGAGTGCTGCTGATCTGACCCAAGCTAAAAACTACTCTTCCTCCCTCCTATTTTAAATATCACAGCCAGGATGTGCTGGTTAGCTCAGTGAGAGACCAGCAAACCATTGGCCACATGGCCAGAGTGCAGCGACGCATGCTTGAGCTGCAGCCCTTTGCTGCATGTCGTCACCCCTACTCTCTACTTTCTTGCTCATCTATCCAATAGAGGCATAAATGCACAAAAAATGTTTTTAGAAAACATTTTAAAAAAACACCGCAGTCAGGACTAACACGTGGTAATATTCCCTAGTCCTCTGGATTACAATGGAGACCCTACTCTGCAGAAGAATGCCAGAGTTACCAATCTCACAGTTAGTTGTGACAGTTTGTTGAACATGCTTCCTGGAATAGGGCCCTGTTGATGTCTTTGTTTTGGTTTTGCAACCATTATGAGGCAACAAACCACAATGCATTGCCATTCCAAGAACAATCACTGGTGTGTGTTTATATACATCATCGGGAATTCAATGGGGATGTGGCAAACAGCACCTAGAGGCCAACTTCAAGCCTGTAGCACAAATTGGGATTTACCAATGAGATGCTCTGTCCCCACTGCTGTTCTTCACAGGCCTGAACCCCCTCAGCCCGACCATTAACAAGACTCTCTAGGGATACAGACTACAGAATGGAGCCACCTTCGCTTCATGGAGGACACGAAGCTGTATTCAAGGAGTGAACGTGGCATTGATTCACTGATCTATACAACAAGGATCTACAGTAGTGACACAGCTATATAATCCAGATTGCAGATGTGTCGTTGGACGGTAATAAAGAGAGGGGGGGTAGTCAGAATCGAGTGGGTTGCACTACCAGAAGGCAACATTGCAGATATCAAAGAAAGTTAAAAGTACTTGGGAATCCCACAGGTAAATGAACGCCACAGTCACCAAATACCCAACATGACAAATCTGAATTTTAAAAAACTGGACTAAATTTCAATAAAACTCATTTTCAATGTAAAAGATACACACAGGCTACAAAACAGATCTTTTTTTAATATATATATAATACAACACTCTTAAAATAAATATGCAGGGACACTGAAGCTCTTGTAAATATGAAATTAAATAGTAAAATGAGGAACTGACTGGTTCATATACAGCGCTTTTCTGCTCTGAGCATTCTATAAAAGCACCTCATTCAACCATTCACACAAGCAACAAATATCAAACATTAGTACCCCAATGGATGCATCAGAGAGAAACCCGGGGTTTGTATCTTGCCCAAGGATATTAGGCAAACAGACTGGAACAGCCCAGCATCAGAGCACCAACTTTCCAACTAAAGATTACCTGCTCTACCTCCTCAGCTTAAACTCTCTCTCTACATTCAAAACACTTGGAGATGACAATATGACCTGCGAGTGGACACTTTGGTTAAAACTGTTAGCCAACATCCTAAGATAAAGGATACTGGAAAATGGTAGGAATGACGTACACAAGTTTTTGAGAAACAAGTCACCAAAAAGCCTTCTTCAAAAAGTGATCGCTGTCTGTTAGATCCGCTTTTGTAGCCCTCCATAACAACACCCACTTGCTGTATGCCCAGCAGGGTATCCTTTAAAATGCATATTGTTGGATAAAGATATACAGAGGACACTTACCAAACCACTTGTCGTCGGTTTCAGCATTCACTAGTTCTTTGAAGTCAACGACGTGGGACGGGGCATCAAACTCGTAGCGCTCCGAAGTATCCCCGGACTCGTTCTCGGCCATGTTTTCAGGTTATTTCTTCGACAACTCACTAAACAGGGAACTACGAAGATTGCAAACTTCAAATTATCAATCTTTCAGCCAAAAAACAGTTTTATTTGCAACAACCAAACTGAGGTGACTTGCACCCACATAAACCACGGCTAGGTTGCATTCTATCGCTATGGCTTCATGGGAGACTATTGGCCGTGTTAGCCAAGACAACAGACCAAACTGGCTGGAAAAGGTCAAAAGCATTTACTTCTCGTCTCCTACGAGAATTTATCCCACAGTAATGTCACGTTAGCTTTGCAATTGCGGTTCCGAGTCGCTTTTTCTTCATAGAAACAGAATATAAACGGTAACATTGCTGATAAGGAAACAACTGCCGAGCTAGCGTTACATACGTCTTCACGAGAAGGTACTATTAACATAAATCCAACTATAAACTCACTCCATTATACACATAACAATATGCAACACTATATATTTTTTAGTGAGCTAAAAAACTACATCTGAAAATAAGGCAGCAATAAATAATGTAAATGACTGCAAAAACTCACCGTCTTTGCTCACTGCGACTAAAAGGGAAAACAAACAAGCCGCGCAGCGCTCAACGGAAGCGTTTAAATTTGCCACTGTTTTGAACCAGCCAATGACAAACGTTGTATTCACCAACTTGTCACTTATTGGCTTATGCAATGTAAAAACGTATTACGTAACCACGTAATCACAAAACTTAAAATCTGCGTGATTTTGTACAGTGATGTGTGTAATTTTGAATACGCCGGCTCCAGTCCACATAATACTGAATATACGTTGTTATTTTTTTAGAAATACACACCCACAAGTTGTTAAATTCAGTGTCACAAACTGAATCATCCAAAAGTAGAAATGTTTAATGTGTGACTTTCTTTTCGTTCTCTTAAAGATCGTTAAATAGGCAGCCACTTTTTCTTCCTCCAAACTTTTATGTTTTATAAACAGTGTAAATGGGTACATTCATCAGCTAAGGAAAAAAAATGCAAAAAAATGATGGAACAAAAAATAAATAAATAAAAAATCAGCAAACGTTGCAGTTACACATCATGATGTCAGTGTATGATAGCACATACAGATAAACGCACACAACTAAATTATAAAGTAATGAAATGCACGACTGATTTTGTTCCTGCCTATGTGTTAACCCTGCGACAGACTGGCGACCTGTCCAGTGTGTACCCTGCCTCTCGCCCAAAGACAGCTGGGAAAGGCTCCAGCGCCCAGCGACCGTGAAAACGATAAGTGGTAGCGAATGGATGGATGGATGATTTTGTTCATTCCTATTTTTCTTATGACCATGAAGTTTTCCAAAAGTAATGCACGTTCTTTTCAATTTAGTCCTCATCAAAAATAACAATATGCAACACTATATACCGTTTATTAAATAAATGAAATGTTTCATCACAGTCTTGACTTTCAGTGCCCCGACTCACTTGAAAAAATTCATATGTGCTCTCCAGAATTTTAACTTGTGTGGGTAATATACAGGGTAATACATCTGCAACACGAGCTATCAGCGGTGACCCTTCAGTATATTGAATCAATAACATAGAACTTCAGAAATGATGAAGGGGATACTGTGGGTGTCAGCTAACCTTGTTTCATATAATTTAATAGATAAATGCTTTATATACCAACTGCGCTCTAAACACGAACATCCCTGGGAGGCTGTACTCAGGGGCACAACCTTCAGCCTCTCGGTTAGGGCTAAACAATGACTTTTCATAATATATTATTTTGGTTGGCTAAGTTGCCGTTCACTCATGACTTCAACGTATCCTATTGGCTGAAAGTATGTGGTTTGGCTCGTAGCGGTTTCGGGGGCGGGACTGTTAGTTCTGACAGGAAAACTAAAGAAAGGCGAGTATCTCGCAGGAAAAAGGTAAAACTCTGATTGCTCAGAATCTCCCTTTGCTTTTTAAAATTCTTAGCGTTGAAACTGGTATCAAGTAATATGCTTCCTTCTCTAAAGTGTGTGTGTTTAGGTGGACAAGAGGCCAGCTATCATGAAGAAGTAAGCAAAGTTAGCAAGCTAATGATTAGCTTCCGTAGACGAAATGGAAACTGCAGCTAGGTAGAAGTTAGCCGACACTCTGGTGACCTAAAGAGGTCAACGGGCTACTTCAGAACTGAGGAAACATTAGCGTGCCAAGTTTTATGTAACTTCATTTTAACAGCGTTGAGCTGAGTTACAAGTGCCCCTCCATCGGAGGCACGTATCATTAAGGAAGTGAAGTTCTAAAGCAGCATAATATTACAAAATCCCCAGATAACCGAGGCTTAAACTCTCAGCAGTGTATAACGGTAAACTATTTTGTTGTGAAGTAGTTAATGGTTCTTACAGGTATTTACAGAAAAGACTAGTCGTTTATAGTATAACTGTAAAGTTAGTTAGGAGATCGATGTACTCAAAATATGTCTGCCTTTACTGAACTGCGTTTGAGCGGACGTCTGAACCTTCAGGAAATAGTGATGTCACAGAAATACATCCTGAAATTACTGCTTTGGATAAAGAAGAGTCACAGCGCTTGAATGGGTTTATCGAGACAATTTAAAAGCCAAATTGTGGCATTTGTGAGCCAACGTATTTATATTGGGTGCCATATTTAGTCAAAAGGACAGAAACTTGGTCTTAACTATCATAACTGTACTTTATTGTGTAGTGATGTGTTCAGTGTTATTGCCACACACACACACACACACACACACACACACACACACACACACACACACACCCCAAAATTGCTATAAGAAGTTTCATTTTAGACATGGTTGTCATATATAATAAAAACATGTCCATTAATGCTTTTAGCAAAACTCATAATTATTTATGTAAGAGATTAGTTCAGTAGATTCATTTTTCTAAAAAGGCAGCTTGGTCCAAAATAACTTGGAAAGTTGAAAAATAAAATTTAGTTTTTAATAATTTCAATTATCAAGGGAAAAAAACCCCAAACTACCTGGCCCTGTGGGGAAAAAGTTATTGGCCCCCTTGAGTTGAATTCAGTTTCACTCACCACAGGGCCTGATTACTGTCAGGCCAGTTTAATCAAGAAATTGCTTACAACCTGTGTCACAACGTGAAGTAGGCTAAAAGATCTCAAAAAGTAAATCATGCCAAAGTCTAAAGAAACTCAAAAAGAGTTGAGAAACAAAGTAACTGACATCTGTCTGGAAATGTTTACAAAGCCATTTTTAAGGTTTTGGGACTCCAGGGCACAGTGAGAGCCATTATCCACAAATAAAGAACACTTGGAACAGTTGTGAACTTCCCAAAATTGACAATGGGCGATATATTTGCACATGCACAGACTTTTTGATGGGCAGAGCAATGTAATCATGGACTGATTTGCATGTTTTACAATACAGAAGAAGGCCAAACATGGACAAACTAATTTCCCCCCAAAATTAGGGCTGTCAGCCCTAATGCGGTCATCACGATTAATGCGATTAAAATTTTGAATGCGCTCAACCCATCTGGAGCACAGAATGAACAAACTTTGGACTAACTGCTGAAATGCATTGATAGAGACATTTCAGGGATTTTAATTCATTCTGCGCTCCAGATGAGTTAATTGTTCATCGCGTTGGTCGTGATGATGGCACGTTAACGCTGACAGCACTAAAAAAATATATAAAGTCGCCAATTTGGGATTTCTTTGGCTTTAAACCAGATGACAGAGGTAAACCTAAGGATGTAACCAAAGCGGTGTGCCGCTTGTGCAGACGTATAGTGCTCAAACACGGCTAACTTACATGAGCATGTACGTGTCCACCATCCGGCTGAGTATGCTAGGCTATCACCAGCTTCTGCAGCTCCATCAACAAGCATTTGGGCGCACTCTGAGGAAGGGGCATTTGCTCACAGATGAATGAGGGTGCTGTTAAAGCAGCGCTATTATTTTTCTTTCTGTTGACTGCTTCTATTAGCTCCATCATTATTAGCAAACTTACTCATAGGCAAATCAATCAATCAATCAGTCAATAAATAAATACTTTTTTTTTTTTGTTTTACGGATCTTGGAAGCTAGCTGACCAAAATGAGTAACATCCAAGCCATCAATACATATCGCCGACTATTCATCTAATGCCCATCTCCACTAGTAAGGTAGCCGCAGTAGAAGATATGTCACTGATAACAAAAACTCCTCACAGTACTTGCAGGTCTTCACCTGAAGTCAAGCTCTTCGAGCCTCTGCAAGCAATGGAAACAGGCAAGGTGAGGATTAGTAAGTGTCAGAACTGCAATCCTTGATGAAACAACGCATTCGAAATACATCAGGAAGATGACCTCCTGAGTTTAGCTGCTCCAAGAATGCCTAAGACAGCTGAAGATGGAGAGTGATGAGGAAGAGGAAGTATGGATGACTGAGCCCCTGCGTGTGATGTACCATTGACGGATGAAGGAAGTGGATGACATCAAGAAATCCTACCAGTTCCTAGAAGAGGCCGGCCTACAGGACAGCACAGAGGCTGTGATCATGGCACATGCCTTTATGGATCTAAGCACCAGATCCATAAAGGCGGCTGTCACAGCTGACAGGACCCAAGTTACAGACTGTGCAAAGGGACCCTGGAAACTGTGAAACACACAGTACCAGGATAAAACCTGGTGAGTGTTGTTCCTGGAATCCAGCACATTCCAGGAACAACATCTGAGACCTCTTTCCAGGAGAAGAGCGCAGTCCTAGGAACAGCTAAGATACAGAACGCATAATAGCAGCATGTCAGGTTGGGACTCGATATGCCTCCTGTCTGGAAAAACTAGTCACATGCATTGTTCAGGTGTGAGTTGGGCCCATTCTTCAACACAAACATTCTTCAAATTCTGTGGTGGTCCTTGGCTCTTGGACGACACTTCTGATAAGTCTTTTCCTGCAGGGAACCATCCGATCCACAAAGGATTGGATGTTTCCCAACATCTGGGAAGAATTTTATGTCAGTAGCGCCTTTACAAATATATTCCCTTTGAAAACTGGTGACATGTTCAATACTTATTTTACCTGCTGTATTTAAAAACTAGTCCACCTACCTAGATACAGCAAGCTTCTTTATTTTATTTTTTTAACAAACCTGTGTTGTGCCTAATTTAGGGAAAATATGATTCAGCACCACTTTCCTCCTTGGGACCCTTAAAGGATGTTTTGGAATATAATTCTCAAACTTGGATAAACTTTTCTTCCATGTTTTCATTCATTGTGTGGTTGAACTTCATGCAGCTGTACACTTTTTTTTTTCTTTTTTTTTGGTATTACAAACATACATCACAACGCACGGTTTTCAAAGCTCAACTGTTGAGGATTGACCATGACATGTGTGAGTGCTCACACTCTGCAGGAAACCATTATTTTGCGGCACAAGCAATAGAAAAGAATGTGTTTCAGAGTGTGTGAACGGGCCTATAGGCTTTAAATGTTTTACAAATCCCTGCATTCCATTTTCAGGCAAAGCAGTGGCTCTCTGATACAGTTGTGTCTGGTTTAGTTACAGAGGGACATTAATAATGTCCTCATCAGGCACTCTACCTGCAAAGACAGGAAATAACCACAACTGACAAAAGCTAGAACTGTTTTGCCTAACGTTCAAAATAAGCTGTGATGAAACATTACAGTTGAAGTTATTTTGTGATTGTTGAGAAATGTGCAAACATTTTAGGGACCTTACTTCAGCTCTGTCCAAGCACACATTATTTTCTTCTTAGTTTTACGTAGTATTTTCTCACCTTTTCAGATTTCTTATTTCCCTGATTTTGTGTTTTCACAAGAGCTCAAACCACTCTCCCTAACAAGTTTGTCTTTGGCAATAAACCTTTGTGTTAATTTAAATCTCTAGCTTGGCTGATGGATTCTGTACTTTGACTTTTTTCAGATGGCGGCAATCAGAAAGAAACTGGTGATAGTCGGTGATGGAGCATGTGGCAAGACTTGCCTCCTCATAGTGTTCAGCAAGGATCAGTTCCCTGAGGTCTATGTGCCTACAGTGTTTGAAAACTACGTGGCAGATATTGAGGTGGATGGTAAACAGGTAAGCTGTTCATTCTAACAATAAATGTCAGATTGTTTTATATTTATTGTAGCACAGTAGGATAGCAGTGTGTGTGCTATGTGTGAGGCTAAGAGTTTTAAGACAGGACATATCTAAAGTACTTTAACACTAGCCAATTTCATAAATAGCACATTATATTGTAACTATTGATTGATGTATGTATGTTAATATTGAAGCTGAAACTAGCTTTAATTATTTTCTCTATCTTGGATAGCTTTATGAATGTTAATATCGATATAGCTGATAGAGTTGTGATATTCATTACTGCAAAATTTGCTTTTAACTTTTTGGTCAGCCACCTGCACAAAATGCAGCCACACGGATGATTTCTGTGGTTAATAAGTTCAGAGTTGACTTTAAGTACACCTTGAGTAAAGCTTAACAATAAATAATTTTAACATGGCAGTCTACCACTAATAGATAGTATTAGTCACATGCATTGCTCAGGTGTGATTTTGGTCCATTCTTCCCCACAAACAGTCTTCAAGTCCTGAACGTTACATAGGCCCCTTCTATGAACTCTGACCTTTAGTTCTTTCCAAAGATTTTCAGTTGGGTTCAGGTCAGGTGACTGGCTGGACCATTTCAACAGCTTTATTTTCTTTCTTTGAAACCAGTTGACAGGTTCGTTAACAGTGTTGTCTTGCTGAAATATCCCCCTTCATCCTGGTAGATGGCAGCAGATTTAATCAAGAACGTCTCGGTTCATTTTTCTATTCATCTTTCCTTCAGTGACATGAAGCGTGTCAGTGCCGTATGCTGAAAAACATCCCCGCACCATGATGTTCTAACTTCCAATTTTCAGTGTTGGTATGGTGTTTGTGGGGCGATATGTTGTGACCTCCCAGCATGGTCTGTAGACCAAGTTTGGTATCATCTGACCAGACTAACTTTCCCAGTATTTCACAGGCTTGTTTAAATGTTGTTCAGCAAACTTTCTGTAGCTCCATAAGTGCTCCTTGGCTCTTTGACAACTCTTCTGATAATTCTTTTCACTCTTCTGTCTGAAGTCTTGTGGGGAGCATCTGCTCGTGGCTCGTCGATGGTAAAATGATGTTCTTTTCACCTCCAGATCATGGCCCCAACAGTACTTACTGGATCCTTCAGTAGTTTAGAAATTCTCCTGTAACCCATTCCATCAGTATGGTTGTAAAGGTCTAAAAGAGCTTATTTTACATTATATACATTATTTATGGACATCAGTGGTTTGACTTGTTTGTATGTGTGGATTGGATGGTTACCAACATCTGGTAGGAATTTCTGTCAATAACAACTTTAGAAATATATTTACTTAGAAAATTGGTGACATGTTCAATACTTATTTTACCTGCTGTATGCAAAGTGTTAAGGCCAGTCAAACTTCGATACAAGAGCAATGAATTTAGTTCAGCATAATGAGGCACATCACAAACTAACCACCTCCTATTACCAGTTTTAAATCTCTGTTTATATCTAACTGTACATACTCGTGTACATACCCTTTCAAACTGAATTTCTGTAATACTGCATCTCACCTGCAGTATCTGTGCGGCTCACGCTTTGGATTGACTGATCAAGCAAAACATGATCTGGAGCCGGGTCATAATTTTACAGCTTAGCAAGAAAACAAACAAAAATGAATTCATTTCCCTCCCAGTTGTAAAACTGGAGCGAGGTCTGTCCATCCAAACTATCTATGAATGCAAAATCAAACAATTATCAATGCATTACTCGGTATAGAAATTACTTGCAGATCACATTAATCTTGAGAGAATGTCTGCCTCCTCAAACAAGGATCTTGGGGGCAGATGTCACCAAGAGGTTGGTGGGTTGTGCTGCTCTTTTCTTCTCTACTGTCGCCCCCTTAAGTTTGTCTGCACCTTCATCAGTCGAGTTCTCATGCCCTCGATTTTAGGACTCTGTGTAAGCTAGAACACTAATCAATGATTTACACCTCATGCACTTACATACATGCCTGAATGGCTTCCATCCACCTGTCTTCATAGCATGCTGTTACATGATAAAAATGGGCCTGTGTTTGATGACCCTAAGCAGAATTGGTGTGTGTAGTAGGAATTAACTATAGTCCCTCCCCTGCAGGTGGAGCTGGCCTTGTGGGACACAGCAGGTCAGGAGGACTATGACCGACTGCGGCCTCTGTCATATCCAGACACAGATGTCATCCTCATGTGCTTTTCCATTGACAGCCCTGACAGTTTAGGTGAGTCTGTTTCTGTTGGTTTCATTAAAAAAAATGAAAAAACTCTTTTATATCTGCTGCATGTTTACCTTGTCCACATTGTACCTGATGCAGAGAATATTCCGGAGAAGTGGACTCCAGAAGTGAAGCACTTCTGTCCCAATGTGCCCATTATTCTTGTGGGAAACAAGAAAGACCTGCGAAATGATGAGCACACGCGCCGAGAGTTAGCTAAAATGAAACAGGTCAGTGACGGCATGCACTCATACAGTTTCATATTAATCCCACCACACAAACACTACACTAACATAACTAATGACAAAAATGTCCATAACTTTTGTGTGTCAGCCTTTAGTCTACTACAGTTTCCACTAACATTCATTAGGTTTTTTTATAGGGCTGCAGCCACTGATAATGAAGACAAATATATTTACTAACTTTTGTTTTGATATAAAGTGTGATATAAGTGAAAAGTTTGGACACAGCTTCTCATTCAATGGTTTTTCTTTATTTTCATGACTGTTTACATTGTAGATTCTCACTGAAGGCATCAAAACTATGAATGAACACATAAGTGTGAAATAACTGAAAACATGTTTGATATTTTAGATTCTTCCTAACAGCCCCTTTGCTTTGATTCCTGCTTTGCACACTCTTGGCGTTCTCTCCATGAGCTTCATGAGGTCGTCTCCTGAAATGGTTTCCAACAGTCTTGAAGGAGTTCCCAGAGATGCTGAGCACTTGTTGGTCTTTTTGCCTTCACTCTGCGCTCCATCTCATCCCAAACCATCTCCACTGGGTTTAGGTCAGGTGACTGTGGAGGCCAGGCCTCCATCACTCTCTTGGTCAAACAGCCGTGACACAGCCTGGAGGTGTGTTTGGGGTCACTGTGCTGTTGAAAAATCAATGATGGGATGGCATGTTGCTGCAGGATGCTGTGGTAGCCATGCTGGTTCAGTGTGTCGTTAGTTTTGAATAAATCTCCAATAGTGTCACCAGCAAAGCCCCCTGACACAATCACGTCTCCTCCTCCATGCTTCACAGTGCATGCATGTAGAGACCATTGTTCACCATTTCTGCGTCACGGGTGGAACCAAACATCTCAAATTCTGACTCATCAGACCAAAGCACAGATGTCCACTGGTCTAATGTCCATTCCTTGTGTTTCTTGGCCCAAACAAATCTCTTCTGCTTGTTGCTTTTCCTTAGTCGTGGTTTCTTAGCAGCTGTTTGACCATAAAGGCCTGATTCACACAGTCTCCTCTGAACATGTAGAGATGTGTCTGCTACTGGAGCTTTGTGTGGCATTTATCTGGGCTCTAATCTGAGCTGCTGTTAACTTGTGATTTCTGAGGCTGGTGACTCGGATGAATGTGTCCTCAGCAGCAGAGGACTGGGGCGTCCTCATGTGAGACAGTTTCATCATAGCGTTTGGTTCTTGCGACTGCACTCGGGGACACAATCAAAGTTTTCCAGACTGACTGACCTTCAGTTCTTGAAGTAACGATGGACTGTTGTTTCTCTTTACTTAGCTGATTGGTTCTTGCCATAATATGAATTCTAACAGTTGTCAAATAGGGCTGTCAGCTTTGTACCACCTGACTGCTGCACAACACAACTGATGGTCCCAACCTCATTAAGAAGGCAACAAATGAACCCTGACAGGCACACCTGTGAAGTGAAACCATTTCAGGTGACTACAGCATGAAGCTCACTGAGAGAAGGCCGAGGGTTTGCAGCGTTGTCAACAAAGCAAAAAAATCATATTTTGCATGGTTGGATCTTAACAAGGTTCCAAGTAGAGCTTCAAAATGCAACATGAAGAAATGGAAGTGAGACAAAACAATTATTTTTGAAAACAACATTTAAACTGAAACAGGCTGTTTTACAGCTGATCAAAAGTTTAGGACCACACCTCAAAAAAACCCTGTAAAACCCCCCAAAACAGAAATCAAAGGTCCAAACATGAACTCGGTCATGAGCAGCTCCACCGTTAGTGTTGATCACATCAGAAATTAGTTCCGGCATGCTTGATGATTTACTGGTAAACTTAAGACAGGCTTCTGCATATACCATACTGTGGACAGGTGTGCTTTATACATTTACAGTAAAGAGTTCAGATGGGGAGTGTCTGGAATTGATTGATTGTAATCTGTGGGCTAAATGTTTTTTTTTGTTTCTGGACCTTCGGTTACTCTTACTGATCTCCATTAAAATTAATCTACCATGAACATTAGAGTGTGTTCATTTCTTCTAAGTGAGCAAACGTATAAATCCCACAGAGGGTCGAATAATGATTTCACTTCTTCTTTTTCATTGGATTGAGCTGGTTTTCCTTCATGGTTTTGTTCTTCCCAAACAGGAACCTGTGAAGTCAGAGGAGGCGAGAGAAATGGCCAACCGGATCAATGCCTTTGGTTACTTGGAGTGCTCAGCCAAGACGAAGGATGGTGTGAGGGAGGTGTTTGAGATGGCCACCAGGGCGGCGCTACAGGCCAAGAAACGAGGCAGAAAGAGTGGCTGCCTTCTGCTATAGAGTGTCAAGTTACACAGGTTAGGGAGGACAGGAGGAAAGGATCCTTGCCAACAAAATCATTCCTCCTGTTTCTACGTTGTCACCATGCTGTGCAGAATTGAATGGGGCCTTTTCAGGAATAAGGGAGAAAATCAAACTAGGTCAAAAGGGGAGTGTAAGCATTCATGTCCAAGGTTTAATCTGCCTTTAATCTGTAATCATATCTTTGGATTCATCAAACCTAAAATCAAGAGAACATGGAGAGAAGGAACCATCTCTCTTAAAGAGGTGCGTTGGGATTTCCAGACCTATGAAGTGGTCTCCGTTATTCTAAATTGCAGCCTGATGGTCTGTACACGAGCCCATCTTTAGAACTGATCCATCCCAGGTGTTCAGTACATTCACAGCTGTGTACCATATGAACAAGTTTCTGGAGGACTTGGCTTGTGGCGCTTCTTTCAGTTAACATCCTATTAGTCTGTACTTTTGTCATTTCCTTTATTTCTCTGCAATGACCAACCAACTCTATACAGACCTGATTTCCTCCTTTATGATGATGAAGTAACCTGTCGCTGCAGGTTCACATTCAAAATCCACACTACCGCTCAAAAGTACAAGTCGCCAAATGTCAAATTAAATAATTCAATAAAAATCACACTTTTATTCTTTATTATTGATATTAAAAAGTTAGAAATAATGATTTTTGCAAAAATAGTTGAGTCTTTCCAGCATTCTACTGTCAGTTTGCTGACATTTTAGTTCATTCTTCCAGAAGCTCCCAGTTTAATGTGGGTGAGAGTGGACTGAGACCCAATGACTGTGCTGGGTTCTCAGCTGCTTCTGTATAGTTTAGAGTCATTCTATGGCTCACTGTGCTGTTGCAGTCAGTTTGCATCCACAGGATCCGATGTTGTCCTGAATTTCCCAGAATTTCCCACTTCACCCCAAAGACCTCCAAAACTTTTACAAAGTGCCACTTGACAGGTGGCAGGCACACGTCCATGATCCTTCAGTCTTTGTCTCAGAAATATTCTTTTTGACCCAAATACCTCTGTTAGGTTTATCTGTTCATAAAACTTTCTCCCTGACTTCCTCTGTCCAACATCTGTTCTTTTTTCCCCACGTTATTTCTAAAGCACTTTAAAAACAACATAACAGCTGACCAAAGTGCTGTACAGAAAATAAGAGAACAAAAGAATAAATCAGTAAAAGTACATACAAAGGGTAAGAAGACGACAACTCTCACTGGGTTAAAAGCCAGGTGTGTGAGTTAAAAGTTGTGTTTTTAAACAGGTTTTAAAAACAGTGAGGGATGGAGCCTGCCTGACCTCCAGAGGCAGCTCATCCCACATTTTGGGAGCCAAAGCTGCAGAAGCTGGGTCTCCTTTTGATTTATAAAAGCACCTGGTTAGCTGATGTAAGAGCATGTGATGGCATGTAAGGGTGAAGCAGCTCAGGGGCAAAACCATTAAGAGAATTAAAAACAAAATAATTTTAAAATGGATTCAAAACCTTTACCCCTCTATTCATTTTATAAGGTGGTGTCTTTTTTCCCCACTGTTTTTAAGCAGGCGTTCCTGATCTGCTTCTCAGCTCTTGTTGTTTAGTGTTTAACAGGTGTTGTTCTCAGACAGCAGACTCATGTATTTGGCCTGCTGCTCAGTTGGGCTGTTCTATAAAGGGAATAATATTGTGTACAATGTTCTGGGCAGTTTCCTGCATGCAATAGCGTTCACTTTCATAACACATTATGGTTGAACACACAAAGGATGATGTTTCAGTTACTCAGCTAGCTAAAAGTTTAAAAATGTAATGAATTAACCTCCTAACATGATAAACTTGAATTAGTAACAACATGCCATTGGAACACTGTGCTAAGAATCGGCCTTTCTACTCCAATACAGGTATTCCAATAAAATTACAGTAATGCATGATTACATTAGTTGTGTATGATGTAGTCATAGACTGTGGTTCATTTCTGACTTTTTGTTTTTCAAAATAAAAGTCTGCGCTTCTCTTTCAAAACAAGGACTTTGTGTGATGCCAGACCTTGTGTGTAAGATTAAATTACCAGTGTTTTGTACAACTTTTCAAAATTTGATTGCTCGATTTTGTTTTTCAAGTCATTAAACTGATGTGGACTGTCTAACACTGTATGTAGTTGGCTATAGAAGCGCTAACAAAGGCAAATGATCCTGAACAGAGTTTTTGTTAACTGTCAGATATTAAAGAGGCCTCGGTGTACCTCTGACACAGAGGAGTGGATGTTTATAGAAGAAAGGATTGTGTTCGAGTCGAGCAGTTCCAGTTTTAATGCGACACCTCCATGTTTCTGATCCGGTCTTGTTCACCTGCTGTCTTGAAGAGTTAATATAATGTACAATTTCTACAACACTAATTCCATCAGTGCTACAGTTAGACTGTAACTAGAAGGCTTTTAAGACTGGACACACTTGGTAAAGAACAGTGTTTCTCTTCTAATATCTTTGTGTTGTACTGATGGAATTAGGGCTCTGGAAATTTACATTATGCTACTTTAAAGCATGTTGTGAGGCTAATATGTAACTCATTATTTAAGTACAAGTTTGAACATTTATAGTGTACCTATATGTTTTGTTTTTCTTTCCTGCTCTGCATTCCATTGTATGCTATTTTAACTATGGGATATTCCATCAGCTTACTTTTGTATTATTTGCACATAGCTTCAAATGTCTGTGTCATATAAAAACACACAATGTCCAAATTCTGAAATGCAAAATGCAAGGATCTTCTATAGGATTGGTTATTTGTAAGCAAAATATTCTTTTATATCCAGTAGTCTTTTGTAAAGTTTTCTAAAGGAAATACATTTGAGAATGACCAAATCTGCTGTGTGTGTCACTTCTCATGTGTTTTGTCCTCTTACCCACTTAAGAGTGTCCAAGTCTTGGCTCAAGATGGTGAGCATGATGGTCTGTGTAGATGTCCATGTGTCTGCAAACGTATAACAGGAACATATTCCCCATCGATGCTATAACCTCATCAATAGCCAAGTTTAATCCCAACTCCATACTGCAAACATTCAACTGTTATAATATTCAAGTATTCCAGATAAGCAATGAGTCTAGTTTTTGCCTCACAAAGGAAAAATAACATAAAAACCACAGTGTAATTACTGGCCAACACTTGGCAGACTTATGATGTAAGTGTGTGTGAGCCCCACATTTAAGGGCTTTAGATGCAGAGAGATGCAGAGAGGCTGGAGAAGGTTATGAAAGCCATTCTAAAAACCTTACAGTTTAGCAGTTCAGCGGATAAAATGACTGTTGCTGTTTTTTCAAAAACAATGCACTGCACATCAAACCTCATCCCAACACTGACATATGGTGGAGGAAGCATGTTTTGGGATCAACGCCTGATCTCTTCATCCTCAAATATATTCCATTGTGGACACAGACAACTGGAGACCCCGAGGAGTCATTACTTTAAAGTCTGACACTAGTGGGCATGCAAGTGGAAGTACATCTGAGGCTTTACAGTCATTAAAGGAACAATAAATTGAATCAATGAGTCTGATTATTTGCACTGGATCTAGCGAGCGATTCACAAGTTGAATCTTAGGACAGTTTGATGAAATAAGATAAATTACCCAAAGCATGGATGTAAATTAATATCAGAATTGTTCAAAAAAAAAATCAGGGAGGCCTGTGCTTAACCCACATGAGGTGGTGTAGCATGATGCGATGATATTTTATAATCAAGATATTCCATAACTGTTGATGAACTGAAACACCTCGCAGAAGGACTGGTCCAAAGTTGTTCTTCGTTACTGTGCAAGTGTCACGAGCAACTGTAGAAAAACCTGTGATGAAGACTGGTCCAGTGAACACTCTTAAGATTTTACAACAGAAAGCACCAATAAATAAAGATGAACTCGCAAGTTCCACTTTATTGCTGTGAGGAATCTCAAAACATTCTTCTTTTGGAGTGTTATATGTGTATATTGTCGTATATATCACTGTGTACACAGTTTTTCAGCAGTACCAAACACAGCTCCACGCTCTGTCAGGTTTATGTGACCAGTGCTGGATCCCACAAACCACCCGCCTACACAGCAAATATCCATGTGTGCTTTACTCTAATGAGGTTGCTTATCTTCTCTTTGAGCTCTACATACTCAAAAGAATAACATAACATATTTTTCTTCTCTATATTTTTATCCTATAGACTTGCAGTATATAAGGAGATGACTAGATTTGAATCAAGTATGATTACTGCATTTAATGGGTTGAAGTGCAGAAACTGATATTGCACTTTGAACTTAAAAGGTCGTACTATGACTAGAGATAATACAGAGCATATTTACTCTGAGGTCTGCATGACACCTGCAAAGTGTTGTGCATGATAACTCTTACATGTCATTCTTAAATCCAGCACTCATGTGGTTCAGCCATCCTCTGAACCACTCACCTGCAGTTATCAGGCTGAGCCCACTGAACAAAACTGCATGAAAAACACCTGTGAAATATAATAACTCACTATATTTAATATTAACATGTTGTACAATAAAGTGTATGACTTTTCTTTAGTGTTTCTAAAGAAACACTAAAGAAAAGTTCACATTTTTATGATGTTTCTTGCAACTGTAAATGTGAACAACAATGTTGGCACCACATGACATATGGTGCCTCAGGCACAGTGAGTTTAATCTTCATCTTCTTTCTATAATATCTGGTGGAGTCCTGTCACAAAGTCCTGATAGTACGGCTCTGAAATGATAACAAAAAGAGAACTAAGGCAGTGAGCTGGTTTTTTGACTGTGGACATTTTGCAAACACCCACAAACCTGTGTCAGGGTCAATGTACGAGTGTCTTATGAGAAAGTCCAAGACTACCATGGCAGAGTTGGGTTTGAAGTCATCAGTGGCCAGCAGTTCCTTCACCTGAAACAAGATGCTATATTTTATATCTTTGTGTCATCTATATCTCAACCCATGCAGTACTGGCTCCTAGAAGCTGAATTCCCAAATTATAGTATGAGAAAAACACTAACCTTATCTATGGGGAGGAGGTAAAACTCCTGCACCTCTCCATCCCCTATTATGGGCTTAAACTCCAAAGGAAGTTCCAAATCAAAGACAAACTGGCTTTCTGGAAACACACCCTCTTCATCCTCATATGTGTAGCTTGAAAATAAAATAAAACAAAAGCAGCTAAATTGTCTCTTTGAAAATCCAATTATTTAACTAACTGTTTCATAAAGCAATGATTCTCCAGAACAGGAGGTTCTTCCAGAGGTGTCACTGTGAGGCTGTGATCCAGCCACACCAAAGCTGCAGTATATCAACACCAGTACCGGTGCCCCTCTACCATTCTGACTACTAAAACGCATGTTTTATTATACCCAGTATT
>NW_024582736.1:0-4321 GCF_018398535.1 Haplochromis burtoni
CCTGGAATTACCAAAAATGGAGAGGGCATAGTCTAACATATGAAGCAGGAAAAGACCGCTGTGTAATCCCTTTATTTCAACAAAGTAACTGTATTCTAAATACCACCTTTTTAAACGGTAACTGTAACGGAATACAGTTACTCATATTTTGTATTTTAAATACGTAACGGCGGTACATGTATTACGTTACTCCCCCAACACTACAGCCACATACTAACACATACACACACGTGCACTCACATGCTCACACGTGCATGCACACACACAGTGCCTCAGCTTTTACGACACATCATATGGGTTTTACAATGGGGGATTGTGTAACTGTGTTCACTAAATAAAAAGGCTGCAAGGGGAGGCTGGAATTTGGAGTTGTCTGGGATCAGGTGAGGAGCTTGAAGCTCTGGATCCTGACCGGACCAGCTACCTTTGCGCAAGTGAAAGCTGATTGAGCTCTGGTTGTCTTGCTTTGTTCATTGAGATAAGTCTCTGAGCCAGCGAGGCTTGCGAGTGCAGACCTAACACATGTGTCCTCACAGATGCTTTAAACACATGGATAAAAGTCTCTTGTGAAAAGATGTTTCAATCAGGGAAAATACATTATGAAAATGGCAATTTGTTCTATCAGCACTGGAGATGAGCACATTTCAGGGAACTTTGGAATGCAGGACCAGGTTGAAGCTCTCAAGTGGATCCAGCAGCACATTCACAACTTTGGAGGAGACCCAGGATTAGTTACTATATTTGGAGAGTCTGCTGGTGGAGTGAGCGTGTCTCTTCTGGTAAGAATCTACAGTTAGAGGAACTTTATATAAACTTTTTCACTCTAAAAAAAATAAAATAATATGTGATGTGTTACTTGAATCACCAGCTCCTGTCACCACTGTCTGATGGGCTGTTTCACCGTGCTATTGCTGAGAGTGGCACAGCTGCAATGAATGTATTTGTGGCAAATGATCCTCTACCAATGGCCAAGGTCTTTTTGGAGGCTTAATAACATTTCTGTTGCAGATTAATGAGTATATTGCAATTGAGTTCTTTTCCTAAATATTTGACATTTATATTTGACATTTCACCTCAGGCAGTTGCAAATGCATCTGGCTGCAGTCTTGAAAGCACAAAGAAGATCAGTGACTGCATGAGAAACCTTGATATTGATACTATAGTGGGTTTTACACAGGTGAGGTAATGGGTGAATACCTGATAGAAATAGCTGAATATGATTATTATGTCTTCTACAATATTTCTTTGAAGCCTTTGATTTCTCCCTCAGCTCTGTTCATGCTATCACATCTTTCACTTTTGTACATTTTATTTTCTCAAGGATCCAACATTAAGATTTCAAGTAAATGTTGATGGACATTTCCTGACTAAACCTGTGGATGAGCTGTTTCGTAAACATGAACTCCATGCTGTTCCATTCATGACTGGTGTCAATAATGATGAAGGTGGATGGATGCTTGCATCAGTAAGTGTCACAGGAACATGTAAATAAAAAGCTCAAATCTCAATGTAGTTTGTTGTTGTTTTGTAATGTTGAACAAAAAATGTAATGTGGCTTGGTATTTCCTTAGTTTTTTGCTCCCCAAAACTGGACAGAAGGACTAGATCGGGAATTTGTTTTGAACATGGTTTCCTTCTTCTACCCCGACGTAAGGCAGACACCACTTGATGTTACAATATTACTGTCCCCGACCTGCTCGAGCTTCTTTGATTGATGTGTTGCTTATTTCTTTAAGCCTAAAGCAGCATTTATCAGAGATGTGATAGCTGATGAATATATCGGAAATGGTGACGACCGTGTGAAAAACAGAGATGGGTACACTGAGATGCTTGGAGATTTGTTTTTCACCATTCCAGCGATCAAAGCTGCTAATGCTCACAGAGGTAATTTAATTTGTTTAATGAAAGATTATACAAATCTGTTTAAAACCCAACACTTGATGTTTACTGTGACACACTTTCATTAACAAATATCACACACATTCATCAAATTCTAGATGCAGGTGCTCCTGTATACCTGTATGAGTACCAACATCCTCCCAAATTCCTGCAGCAGAAAAGACTGAGCTTTGTTGGGAGTGACCACGGAGATGAAATTTTTATAGTTTTGGGATTTTGCTTCACAACTACCCATATTAGGTTACCCGGTAAGACTTTATAAAAACTCTGCCTTAGTGCTCGATCTATTTTGTTTTGTTGATTGAAAAATGTTTTGCAACATGATCGTTTTAGATCCGTGCCCTGAGGATGAAGAACAGTTGAGCAAGATCATGATGAGCTACTGGGGGAACTTTGCTCGCACAGGGTAGGAATTTCCAACTGTTGTAAATTTCACACATTTAATAACTGAATAACAAATGTATATGTGTTTAGATCTCCTCATGGGCACAACCTTGTCCACTGGCCAAAGTATGGAGCAGAAGAAAAGTACCTGGCGATTGGTTTAAAAAAGCAGGTAACTGCTCAGCACCTGAAGAAGGAGCGCTTTGTCTTCCTGACTCAGACCGTCCCAGAGAAGATCAAACAGCATGAGGAAAATGCAGAACGCAGCGAGCTGTAGAAAACTCACATCTGGTCTCTGCTCCATCAATTTTAAAGTAATTAGACTAAACCATAATTCCCTTATCTAAAGGTCTTGTGAAGATTATCCATATTCTAATATACAATGAATATTTTGGCATTTTCTTTTAATGGAATCCCTGATTTTGTTTTTCAAAGAAAAAAATGTCATTCTTACATTTTCACAAAACTGTAAATAGACTGTCCAGTAGGATGAAAGTATTAACAATAACTGCCAATCTCAAGTCACCTGCGTGTTACCAGGGTATTTTAAATCTGGCACTGTAAAAATAGGTTTTGCAAAATGATAAAACATTTATAAAATGAAAAGATTTGACAAACCAATATTGCAGCACTTTGTTTGTCTGTGACCTTTGCTAGTATTACCTGAAAACTTACCACTCCATTCCCTCAAATATCCTTTGAGATGCAACATGCGTTTTTTCATATTTTTTTCTTACATTTTCTCTTGTGTGCATTCAACCTTCAGAAGTCCTCCCGAGCAACTGTGTCAACACCTCTGTGTCTGTGTGGGTCATGAGAAATGCAATGCAAGCAAAAACAACTGCACTTGTATTAATTACTGTATCATAGCGTGTATGAGCCTGTGACACAAGCATGCGCTCATATGAATAAACTTGTAACCAAATTCACATTTTGAGCTTTTCAGACAGGCAGACGAAAAAAAGGATTGCAAGACAAAGTTGTGAATTAGCGGCGAAGTAGGAGGGACATCCGAAGCAGAAAGTGTTCTGGAAGTGAGTCCTGAAGTGAATCTAAAGTTTAGACTGTAGATTGGACTTTAGTCCCGTTATGGTTTGGCGTCAAACTGAATGACGTCATATCTTGCTGGAGACACTACCCTTTCCTCTTTGTCAAAGAGAAAAGAAGAAACCTTCATATGAGGACGCACTTCCTCTGTCTCTTTGTTCTGCGCTTCTTGAAAAATCCGCGGAGTTTCGCAATCCACAGAGCTGACCATGGAGTTGCATGCAAAGCACAATTTCTTCTTCTTGGTATCCGCTTCATTCCTCTGTGCTGTTGTTGTTGCAGATCTTCAGGGTAAGTAGGATAAAACAGTTCTTAGCAAAATGGTCTTTGTGACATCTCCTAATTTCTGTGTAATGCGTGTGTTCCTTAAACCTACATGTAGTACATGTTTTTCTTTTCCTTTTTTTGCACGAGTTGCTTTTTGAAAAACTAGTGTTTAAATCTGACAATATTAATCAATCAGTAATCAACCGTATTATGGCAATAATAGTCATTTTAAAAGCTGATAATTAAACATCAAGTCCAGGTGACATTTTACCTGCAAAGGCTATTCACTCTGTTCAAAGGTGAATGATAGCAAAGAACCAAGCATGTGAGACGACGGTTTTAAAAGACTGGACCGTGCAAATTTTAATTATTGTTATTATTTTCATTTTGCAAAAAGGGCTGTTTTAAAAAAAAATCTTTCTGCTGACTTCATGCTTAAGGAATAAATTGAGTATTGCAGCGACGGTGAATAAACAGAAACAGATTTCATGGTCAACTCTGCTTCTTTTTCAGGATCACAATACACAACAAAGGAAGTTTATGGCAAAATAAATAAATAAATACAGAGCCATGTGAGCCAGTAGCTTTTTAAAATAAAAATAAAAATAAAAAAAATGATGAAGTATCACAGCCCTGCGACAGACTGGCGACCTGTCCAGGGTGTACCCTGCCTCTCGCCCTATGACAGCTGGGATAGGCTCCAGCGCCCCCCGCGACCCTGAAA
>NW_024582736.1:4341-6084 GCF_018398535.1 Haplochromis burtoni
AGTATGGAGCAGAAGAAAAGTACCTGGCGATTGGTTTAAAAAAGCAGGTAACTGCTCAGCACCTGAAGAAGGAGCGCTTTGTCTTCCTGACTCAGACCGTCCCAGAGAAGATCAAACAGCATGAGGAAAATGCAGAACGCAGCGAGCTGTAGAAAACTCACATCTGGTCTCTGCTCCATCAATTTTAAAGTAATTAGACTAAACCATAATTCCCTTATCTAAAGGTCTTGTGAAGATTATCCATATTCTAATATACAATGAATATTTTGGCATTTTCTTTTAATGGAATCCCTGATTTTGTTTTTCAAAGAAAAAAATGTCATTCTTACATTTTCACAAAACTGTAAATAGACTGTCCAGTAGGATGAAAGTATTAACAATAACTGCCAATCTCAAGTCACCTGCGTGTTACCAGGGTATTTTAAATCTGGCACTGTAAAAATAGGTTTTGCAAAATGATAAAACATTTATAAAATGAAAAGATTTGACAAACCAATATTGCAGCACTTTGTTTGTCTGTGACCTTTGCTAGTATTACCTGAAAACTTACCACTCCATTCCCTCAAATATCCTTTGAGATGCAACATGCGTTTTTTCATATTTTTTTCTTACATTTTCTCTTGTGTGCATTCAACCTTCAGAAGTCCTCCCGAGCAACTGTGTCAACACCTCTGTGTCTGTGTGGGTCATGAGAAATGCAATGCAAGCAAAAACAACTGCACTTGTATTAATTACTGTATCATAGTTCAAGAGCCTGTGACACAACATGTGCTCATATGAATAAACTTGTAACCAAATTCACATTTTGAGCTTTTCAGACAGGCAGACGAAAAAAAAAAAGGATTGCAAGAAAAAGTTGGTCATTACGATAGCGGCGAAACTTTTCTGGAGTGAGTCCTAAAGCTTAGACTTTAGATTGGACTTTAGTCCAGTGATGGTTTGGCGTAAACTGAATGACAGCATATCTTGCTAGAGACACTATATTTTCCTCTTTGTGAAAGAGAAAAGAAGAAGCCTTCATATGAGGACGCACTTCCTATATCTCTTTGTTCTGCGCTCAGTTCTTGAAAAATCTGCAGAATTTAGCAATCCACAGAGCTGACCATGGAGTTGCATGCAAAGCACAATTTCTTCTTCTTTGTATCCGGTTTATTCCTCTGTGCTGCTGCAGAACTTCAGGGTAAGTAGGATAAAACTGTTCTTAGCAAAATGACCTTTGTAACATCACCTAATTTCTGTGTAATGCGTGTGTTCTTTAAACCTACGTGTAGTGCATGTTTTTCTTCTTTTTCTTTATTTTTGCAAAGTCGCTTTTTGAAAAACTTCTTTTTAAATCTGGCTGTAGTATCATCTTCAGTGGTATTATGGCTATAATAGTCATAATAAACACTGATAATTAAACATCAACTTTTGTGTTCTAAGTCCAGGTGACTTTTTACCTACAAACTGTGTTCAAAGGTGAACGATAGCAAAGAACCAAGTATGGTGTACCCATGGGAGATCATAGTATGTCAGCATTTCTTTTGCAGGACAGATAAAACGTCCTTTTTTAAAATAGCACCGTGCAGTTTTTATTTATTATTATTAATTTGTTAGTTGCAGAAAAAGCAGCCCCACCAATCTCTCTCTCTCTCCCTCTCTGCATATGTATGTGTGTGTATGTATGTATATGTGTGTGTGTGTGTGTATGTATGTGTATATATGTATGTATGTGTATATATGTATGTATGTATGTGTATATAT
>NW_024582736.1:6104-12234 GCF_018398535.1 Haplochromis burtoni
CTGTCCAGGGTGTACCCTGCCTCTCGCCCTATGACAGCTGGGATAGGCTCCAGCGCCCCCCGCGACCCTGAAAAGGATAAGCGGAAGCGAATGGATGGGTGGATGAAGTATCACACTTGGTCAGATTATTTAAACCACTTATACCAACAAACAAAATAATCATAATAAAAATGCTCGTGTAGTGTAAATGGCAATGTACACCTGTGTGGCAGGATGTTGGACCTAAACAAGGCACTCAAACACGGGATGTTAACCGAAAACGGCAGCTTTATTCCTGGAAATATATGGGCTCAAATTGTGGTCATAAATATTTTGTACTTGTAAATGAAATGCGTAGTTGTGAACTGAGTTTTGTAACCTTGTAAACAAAAATATCTGAAATTTTTATGTTTGTGCATCTATAGATTAGAATTTGTGTGTGTGTAAAAGAAGATTTACACAAGTTACATTTTTTTTGGTTAAGGTCTGGTTACAGATACAAAGCAAAAAACTCTGAGCTCATGTACCCTGCTTGTGTGTGACTTTCAAATTAGAAGTACAAATTTTGACCCAATTTTTTCTTCCTTTCAGCTGATTGGTCAATGTTGTGTCAATCACAAACTTAACAATCCAATCAGAGAACAGATGGGTTTGGCTGTGGAGGGGTGCTTTACTGACCTCCAGGTCTTCGCACCACGAAGGAAAACATGCTATGCGTGTCTGAGTTTGGTGAATTTTTTGTCACAGGTTTTCATGCTAATACGGGGAGCTTCAGAGCCTTTTCAAATACCCAGTGGACCTGGGGGGGAGTAGTGTTGTGGAAATGACACACTGTTCACTAGTTGGGATAGTTACAAAGCTTTCTTTGTTATGAATGAGCGATTCATGTTTTTATTGAACATTTGAAGATAATACAACACAAACTCTTGTAGAGGTTATAATGTCAGAGAGAGACATGTTTTGAAAAGACAAGCAGGTTCTAGTGATGGGATTTCCGGCTCTTTTTAGAGAACCGGCTCTTTCGGCTCGGCTCACTAAAAAGAGCCGGGTCTTTCGACTCCCAACCGGATCTTCAGATTGTTTTGTTGCTTAAATTAATTTGTTATTAACAACAATATAAAATTATGCACAGAATGAATTACTAATGTAAAAAAAACAAAACGCGGTTTTATTTATATATGTTTATAAATAAATATATACGGTGGCCCCTAGAGACAAAGCACGTACAAACTCCAAAATGCATTTCTAGCGTTAACTGAACTTCCAAAACAGAGCTACCTAGATCACTAAAATTACACAATTGAAAGCATATGTGTATTGTTTGTGTATTTATACAAAGGCACTCATATATATTCAAATAATTGAAAAGTAAATTTCATTTACCTGTTACTACCACACACCAAATCCGGTCGTTGGTACTTCCTGACTTGTGTAGCCAGTAGGTAACAAAAGCTCAACACTGCGCCTAGCATCCTGGAGCACTTCTGTTGTGTTTGTATGTGCTTCGGAGATTGTACGTGCTATGGAGTTTTTACATGTTATGGAGTTTTTACGTGCTTCGGGGTTTGTACATGTACACCACCACCATCAACTTTGCTAAATTACTAATGAAAAACATCGACCAGGCTGCAATTGAGCAGCAATGTCCATCCAACTCTTTTCACAGTTGTTGTGGTCGTGATAATTTTGTGAGGCCATATTGAAATGCTCAGATGAGCTTGCCAAAGTTTTTCAAGTTGTGCCTCTATCGCCTGTGTCCAGATCACACGCTGCACTGTCATGCTACTACGTCTTTCCACTTTCATTTCTGTTTGCGCGTGTGCAGTGTGAGAGGCTGCGTTGACACCCTCACGAGGGGCGACAGGATTTCGAACAGGTTTGATTTTCTTGTGACCATTGATGATCGGGACCTGGTTGTGAGGTGTTAGTTGCTTCTCGTTACCAAATGTATACTACACAATGTCTTGTTTCAGTCTAGGAGTATTAACAACATAAAACATGATACTAGGCAAATAAGGATTTGCTGTTATCATTACACACAACACACGATTAAGGCGAAACTCAGGCCCATCCCCAAAACGGTCGCACGACTGAAAAATCTGCTCAAAATGGGCCAGAAATTGCACAGTGTGTGCCCAGCTTTAGTTAGCCATGAGTGCCTCCGTTGTGAAAGGGTCTTTATTCTGCTCAGTGTGACTCACAGCAATGGTCCCTGGTCAGCCCTGACTTTGTGTTAAAGTCATACTAAAGTAAAATATCTGGTGCTATACCAGATATTTCTGGTATAGCACAAAATTATCCTTTCAACAGTTATTGAAAGTTAAGAGACCTAGCTTGTATGAACCTTATGGGATATTCATATAGAGATCCTCCAGCTTCAAACTGTATTACCCTTCCAGGACCTGAAGCTCAGTAAAGCACCTCTTCAAACACAATCTGTTCTCTGATTGGAATGTTAAATTTGTGATTGACATGACATTGACCAATCAGCTGAAAGGAAGAAAAATAAAGTCAAAATTCAAACTAGTAAGTTGAAACTCACACAGCCAAAGAACTTGAACACAGAGTTCTACACATAGCTTATTGCTTTGTATCTGTAACCAGACCTTAACATAAACAATTTGTAACTTGTGTAAATCTTTTTTACATACACACAAATTCTCATGTATAGACGCAAAAACATAAAAATTTCAGATATTTTTGTTTACAAGGTTACAAAACTCAGTTCACAACTATGCATCTGATTTAAAAGTACAAAATATTTATGACCACAATTTGAGCCCTTAGGAAATAATTCTACAGGTTTACAGAAAAGCCAATTGAAAACAAGGAACAAGAAATAAGAAAACTAGGAATTTCCTAGGCGCACTGAGGTAACAAAAAGCAAAGAGGGTGTACAACGCGACAACGGACAGAGGAAAACACAGGGTTAAAATACACAAGGGAGTAACGAGTGAATGGGAAACAGGAGGGACACACATCTGGAACTAATCAGATATAATGAGACAAAGGGCAAGCAAAGCTCAAAACAATGAGACTATTAAAGTAAAACAGGAAACACAAGACAGGCAAGAAGACACAGACTTGACAAGGTGGCACAGCTGACTGGGAAGAGACAGGGAACATGGGACACGGGAAGAGAAACTAAACACGGGTTAAGATGAAAACTGAGGGAGGGAGAACTAAAATTACTGAGAGCTTGAGAAAAAGGATAACCAAAACCAAGAACAATAATAAACAAGTAATGTTAAACCAAAAAAAAACAAACACTGCCATGACAGTAAATGTGCATTATAACAGGCATGTCTCTGTAGCTATAGCTCGATCAACAATTCTTTTTAAATATAAAGTTTTAGGTTAAGGTTTTCAGTCATTTCTAATATCCTGACAGCACCTGTAGTCCACACAAAGCTCGGGAGCCTGAAAGGTGAGTATGTGAGTGTGAAAGGGAAGGAGACTGGCGTCCATGCCTACCTGGGTGTCCCATTTGCCAAACCACCCCTCGGCCCTTCCTTGAGACTGGCTCCACCTCAGCCTGTAGGAGGATGGGAAGGAGTAAGAGATGCCACTAAACAGCCACCAATGTAAGAAATGTGAACTTCAACATACTTGGAGAAATCATTGACTTTATTTGTAAAATTAGCATTGTCTCTCTTTAAGGTGCATTCAGTCTAAAGAAGCTGTTTTGGATCTGGTTGATAAACTCGGTGGACTGCTGGCAGAAATACCAGACATCTCTGAAGACTGTCTTTACCTCAACATTTACACTCCTGCAAAAAGAGCTAATAATGCCAAGCTCCCAGTAAGAATCTTTTGCTGTAGGTTTTGAGGGATGCCTAAACACAATCTCAGTAAAGACACCCATCTTTAGAACTCAATTGTACATTTTATCATCTAAAATGTAAACTTAAGTTTACATTACTGTTTTCTCTGTTTAAAGTTTAAATTCTTAAAGATTAGTTTTTGTAGCTTGACTGAGACTCCAAAAGATCCTCTAAGCTTTGACAGAATGCTCTTTTATTGTTCTGTCCAGGTCATGGTCTGGATTCATGGTGGGGGTTTTACGCTGGGATCAGCTTCAACATATGATGGCTCTGCCTTGGCTGCTTACCAGGACGTGGTTGTGGTTCTGATCCAGTATCGCTTAGGACTTCTGGGTTTTCTCAGGTAAATAAACTCCATCCATCCATAATCTCTCCAACGGGTCGGCCCCGTGGCCTCCTTCCAGTGGAACACTGGGAGCCCAGAACTCCTCACCAAGGAGGTGTCCAGGAGGCATCTAGTCAAATGCCTAAACCACCTTAACTGGCTCCTTTTGATCTGGAAGAAGAGTGCTCTGAGTCCATCCTGAATGTCCAAACTCCTCACCCCATCTCTAAGAGAGAGGGCAGCCACCCTTGGGAGAAAGCTCATTGTCACAGCACCAATCTGTCCATAAAAATTATGAACAGAATCTGTGATAAAGGGCAACCCTGGTGGAGTCCAGTACCCCTGAGGAACAATTATCATTTATTGTCAGCAATGCAAACCAAGCTCTTGCAACAGTTCTATAAGGACAGAATGAACCATGACAATGGGCCTGACACCCCCATACTACTGAAGCATCTCACAGAAGAATACTCTGAAGGACTTAACTGAAAGCCTTCTCCAAGTCAACACAACACATGTAGGCTGCTTGGGCCTCGAGACGATAGAGAGCTGTGTTCCGCACCCGGGAGGAGCGGGAGGAAAAGCACATTGTTCCTCCAGTACTAGCAGTTCGACTAATTGACACACTCTCTATTCCAGAACCCTGGCATAAAATTTCCTGTGGAGGATGAGGAGTGTGATCCCCATATAGTTGGAACAGACTGTCTTATCCCCCTTCTGGAAGATGGGAAGCACAACCCAGGCCTGCCAGTCTAGTGGTATGGCCCCTGATCTCCCCGCAACATTGTAGAGACGTGTCAACCAAGACAGTCCTACAATATCCATAGCCTTACAGAACTCAAGGCGAACCTCATCCACTCCAGGGGCCCTGCCACCAAGGAGTTGTTTAACTGCTTCAGTGAACTCTCCCCTGGTTAAGCATTAGGTGCCCCACTTGTCGCCAGACTCTGCTCCTGCTACAGAAGACATGTCAGTGAGAGAAAGGAGGTCCTGTTTCCTTTAGCCGCCTGACAATATCCTCAGTTGAAATCAGCAGCACTCCACCAGCACTTTACACAATGTCGGTAAAGCACCCCTTTCCCCTCCTGAGCTGCCTGATAGTGTTCCAGAATTGCTCCAATGAGATCTGAGTCTTTTTTCATGGCCTCATTAAATTCCTCTCACACACAAGTTTTTACTAGACTCTCCAGAAGACTGGTTCTAGAGCCAAAGACACACCTTCAAGTGAGCCTGACTAGGCAGTACCTCTCAACCTCCCACACTAACTGAAACTTCTTCTCCACCAGAAAGGTGACATTCCATGTCTCCATCACCAGCTTTAGTAGTGGGCATCAGTCTCCCAGGGTCTCCATCCTTGGTCGCCACTGGCACACACTGTACCCAACCCCTACGGTGCCTCCCATCTCCCTTGTTCAAGCATTGGGGCCAGAGTAACCCTTTCCCAGGCCTGGTAAACTGTTCCCTCGATGTTGGACCCATGGAAATATAAATTAACTCAAGTCATCAAAGTAGAACATACTGTGGTTTTGTTTTTCTGTGTTTTTATCTGATTTTATAAGACAAAAAATTGAAAGTTGGCTTTATTTATCACAAGGTATAAACATAGCTTGGTAAATTTTTTACTGCTTTACCGTATCACTCAGCTTCAGCAAATGTGTGGAAGTGGCATATGCAGCTACTGCCCAACTGGACAAACAGAATGCAAAAGTGGTTTTCAGAATCCTCTACTAGCTGCTGTCAATAACACATGAATAGAAGTGTCTTGTAAAAAGATGTTTCAATCAGGGAAAATACATTATAAAAATAACATTTTGTTCTATCAGCACTGGAGATGAGCACATTTCAGGGAACTTTGGCCTCCTGGACCAGGTTGAAGCTCTCAAGTGGATCCAGCAGCACATTCACAACTTTGGAGGAGACCCAGGATTAGTTACTATATTTGGAGAGTCTGCTGGTGGAGTGAGCGTGTCTCTTCTGGTAAGAATCTACAGTTAGAGGAACT
>NW_024582736.1:12259-17001 GCF_018398535.1 Haplochromis burtoni
CTTAGACTCTCCAGAAGACTGGTTCTAGAGCCAAAGACACACCTTCAAGTGAGCCTGACTAGGCAGTACCTCTCAACCTCCCACACTAACTGAAACTTCTTCTCCACCAGAAAGGTGACATTCCATGTCTCCATCACCAGCTTTAGTAGTGGGCATCAGTCTCCCAGGGTCTCCATCCTTGGTCGCCACTGGCACACACTGTACCCAACCCCTACGGTGCCTCCCATCTCCCTTGTTCAAGCATTGGGGCCAGAGTAACCCTTTCCCAGGCCTGGTAAACTGTTCCCTCGATGTTGGACCCATGGAAATATAAATTAACTCAAGTCATCAAAGTAGAACATACTGTGGTTTTGTTTTTCTGTGTTTTTATCTGATTTTATAAGACAAAAAATTGAAAGTTGGCTTTATTTATCACAAGGTATAAACATAGCTTGGTAAATTTTTTACTGCTTTACCGTATCACTCAGCTTCAGCAAATGTGTGGAAGTGGCATATGCAGCTACTGCCCAACTGGACAAACAGAATGCAAAAGTGGTTTTCAGAATCCTCTACTAGCTGCTGTCAATAACACATGAATAGAAGTGTCTTATAAAAAGATGTTTCATCAGGGAATACATAAAAAATCATTTTGTTCTATCAGCACTGGAGATGAGCACATTTCAGGGAACTTTGGCCTCCTGGACCAGGTTGAAGCTCTCAAGTGGATCCAGCAGCACATTCACAACTTTGGAGGAGACCCAGGATTAGTTACTATATTTGGAGAGTCTGCTGGTGGAGTGAGCGTGTCTCTTCTGGTAAGAATCTACAGTTAGAGGAACTTTATATAAACCTTTTCACTCTAGAACAAAAATTAATATGTGATGTGTTACTTGAATCACAGCTCCTGTCACCACTGTCTGATGGGCTGTTTCACCGTGCTATTGCTGAGAGTGGCACAGCTGCAATGAATGTACTTGTGGCAAAATCCTCTACCAATGGCGCAGGTTAATTATCCAATATTCTTCCTTTTTAGAGGTGTTAAACATTTTTGTTGCAGAATAATGAGTAACTTTGAAATGGATTTGTTTTTGACAAATATTTGCATCTATTTATATCTGACCTCAGGGCATTGCAAATGCATCTGGCTGCAGCTTGAAAGCACAAAGAAGATCAGTGACTGCATGAGAAACCATGAATTGATACTATGATGGGTTTTACACAGGTGAGGTAATGGGTGCAAACATGATGAGAACGAATATGATTATTATGTCTTCTACAATATTTATTTGAAGCTTTGATTTCTCCCTCAGCTCTGTTCATGCTATCACATCTTTCACTTTTGTACATTTTATTTCTCTCAAGGATCCAACATTAAGATTTCAAGTAAATGTTGATGGACATTTCCTGACTAAACCTGTGGATGAGCTGTTTCGTAAACATGAACTCCATGCTGTTCCATTCATGACTGGTGTCAATAATGATGAAGGTGGATGGATGCTTGCATCAGTAAGGTGTAGAAGTGTAGAATAAAGAGAGTAGTCCAAAAGATATTTGCCGCAATGTGTGAAAAAAAACTGTAATGTGGCTTTGTATTTCTTTTTAGATTTTTTGCTCCCCAAAACTGGACAGAAGGACTAGATCGGAATTTGTTTTGAACATAGTTGTCCTTCTTCTACCCCGACGTAAGGCAGACACCACTTGATGTTACAATATTACTGTCCCCGACCTGCTCGAGCTTCTTTGATTGATGTGTTGCTTATTTCTTTAAGCCTAAAGCAGCATTTATCAGAGATGTGATAGCTGATGAATATATCGGAAATGGTGACGACCGTGTGAAAAACAGAGATGGGTACACTGAGATGCTTGGAGATTTGTTTTTCACCATTCCAGCGATTAAAGCTGCTAATGCTCACAGAGGTAATTTAATTTGTTTAATGAAATATTATACAAATCTGTTTAAAACCCAACACTTGATGTTTACTGTGACACACTTTCATTAACAAATATCACACACATTCGTCTAATTCCAGATGCAGGTGCTCCTGTATACCTGTATGAGTACCAACATCCTCCCAAATTCCTGCAGCAGAAAAGGCCGAGCTTTGTTGGGACTGACCACGGAGATGAAATTTTTACAGTTTTGGGATTTTGCTTCACAACTTCCCATGTTAGGTTACCCGGTAAGATAACATAGAAATCAGCCTTAGTGCTAGATCTGTTTTGTTTTCCAAGTGTGAAAAATATGTTTTGCAACATGATCGTTTTAGATCCGTGCCCTGAGGATGAGGAACAGTTGAGCAAGATCATGATGAGCTACTGGGGGAACTTTGCTCGCACAGGGTAGGAATTTCCAACTGTTGTAAATTTCACACTTCACACTTTTAATAACTGAATGGTAAATGGTAAATGTCCTGTATTTGTATAGCGCTTTACTAGTCCCCAAGGACCCCAAAGCACTTTACACATCCAGTCATCCACCCATTCACACACACATTCACACACTGGTGATGGCAAGCTACATTGTAGCCACAGCTACCCTGGGGCGTACTGACAGAGGCGAACTTAATAACAAATGTATATGTGTTTAGATCTCCTGATGGGCACAACCTTGTCCACTGGCCAAAGTATGGAGCAGAAGAAAAGTACCTGGCGATTGGTTTAAAAAAGCAGGTAACTGCTCAGCACCTGAAGAAGGAGCGCTTTGTCTTCCTGACTCAGACCGTCCCAGAGAAGATCAAACAGCATGAGGAAAATGCAGAACGCAGCGAGCTGTAGAAAACTCACATCTGGTCTCTGCTCCATCAATTTTTAAAATAATTAGAATAAATCATAATTCATTTAGCGACCATTCTTTACACATAGTAAACATAGGGTATGTCAAATAATCCTTTATAATGACAAGAGCAGTTTTTGTATAGTTTAAGACATTGATCATCGATAAACGAATGCAACTGTTTTTACTTAACTATAATCAAAGTGTAATTGTGGAAGTGAAAGAAAATAGTAGATAAAAGGTTGCTAGTTGAGAGCAGCTGTCATAACATAAAAAAAAAAACCTTGTTAAAATAAACAGATGTGACATCCTGGTTCTTTTCAGTTTTTATTTTTTTCTCATAAGAGGTATTTAAGTTAACCGCTGTGGTGACCCTTTGTGACACCAGCCAAAAAGAGCCTCCTATCAGTAAAGCTGCATTGTAATTGTAGGCCACCATGCACTCTATAAATTTTGTGCCCCTTGATGAAATCTGGATTATATACCCTGTTTAGGTATATTATTCTACTGCAGTACTCATCTTAACTTCATGCCTTGATAAAACTTTAGGTGTTGTGATTAGCTTACATGTTTTCATGGCTGATGCAAAACTGCTTTTCATCTTTACACCTATCCCACTCATATTACCTATATAGGAGTGGATGTTTCTTTTACACAGCACAGTGATTGTGCTAGTGATTAACATTAAGCACTATGATTGGTGAATGGTGATGCTGGCAGGTCGCCTGTTAGGCATTACCTCTACTAACAGTGTTTGTATTTTATGTGTATTTTTGATAAAATTGTCTGGCATGAAATATATTTCAGTAGTCCATTTGAGAAATCTGAGCAGTTGTTTAGCTATGGGGATTGTATGCGTATTTCTGGTGTTACCTGATAACTTAGCATTCCATCTTTTAAAATATGTTAATTTTTTTGGTTGGTATTGGTACTAATTTAAAATATATACCTCAAACGTGCACTATGAAAAATGTCTGAATATTTTTGTGTTGGCTGTCATGTCTTTTCTGTACATATTTTATATATGTTATAGCACATTTAAACAGCAGAGGTTGACCCAAAGTGTTTTAAAGACCGGCACATTTACATTACAATGTATTTACCGTACGTGAAAAACTGAAAGATGTGTTTTACTGCGAAAAGTAAAAATCACAGTGATTTAATGGTCATTAAACTGGTTTCAAAATTTGGCAAACGGATAATGATTCGCTGCTCTCGTCTACATAACCTCACTTTATTGGTTAAAAGTATTGGTATTGATACAGCTCAATCCGCCTCCACGCGTCTGCTTTTGGATACTGCTTCCCTCAACACGCAGCCGTCTGCGTAACCTACAGGCAACGACACTGACTGACTTGACAGCAGTGGGACAGACAGTTTGCTGTACTTTGATCACTTTTTGCTGTGCCTTAAAATCAGTGCAATCCAGTTACACCCCGCAGGATACAGTACATGCGCTTACAAGGAGACTGCGTCATATGAGGAAGCCCTACTTCTCTTGGCTTTTCTCTCACTTTTTGCACAATCGTGTGTCGTAATCTGCCCCAACACCACCATGACGTGCCATGCCAGGCAGACTTTTTGCTCTCTAATGCCCGTTTTATTTCTCTGTGTTGCTGCAGACCTGGACGGTGAGTAAGAGGAAACACTTCTTTGAACATTGACATTCGTGCTTTTGCGTTTTTTCATCTATACAGTAGCGGTTTTTGATACGGGCTGGCTGGAGAAGCATCTAATAACCAACAATAATAAGATACAGACTTATAATTTGCATCGATGCTTTTTCGAAATTCTATACGCGAAAAGTGAGCACGAGAGCCCTTGGTGCGCCTGCTCGCTGCTGAAGTCAAAGTAAACTTTATTGTCATCTCCGCTACATACAGTCCAGTATATAGAGAGACGAGACGGCGAGGCTCCAGTTACAGCAGTGCAAGTAAACAAACAATAAATATAAGAAGAGTAAGAAAATAAATCTACACTTTAGGACTCG
>NW_024582736.1:17021-134817 GCF_018398535.1 Haplochromis burtoni
CTCAGCACCTGAAGAAGGAGCGCTTTGTCTTCCTGACTCAGACCGTCCCAGAGAAGATCAAACAGCATGAGGAAAATGCAGAACGCAGCGAGCTGTAGAAAACTCACATCTGGTCTCTGCTCCATCAATTTTTAAAATAATTAGAATAAATCATAATTCATTTAGCGACCATTCTTTACACATAGTAAACATAGGGTATGTCAAATAATCCTTTATAATGACAAGAGCAGTTTTTGTATAGTTTAAGACATTGATCATCGATAAACGAATGCAACTGTTTTTACTTAACTATAATCAAAGTGTAATTGTGGAAGTGAAAGAAAATAGTAGATAAAAGGTTGCTAGTTGAGAGCAGCTGTCATAACATAAAAAAAAAAACCTTGTTAAAATAAACAGATGTGACATCCTGGTTCTTTTCAGTTTTTATTTTTTTCTCATAAGAGGTATTTAAGTTAACCGCTGTGGTGACCCTTTGTGACACCAGCCAAAAAGAGCCTCCTATCAGTAAAGCTGCATTGTAATTGTAGGCCACCATGCACTCTATAAATTTTGTGCCCCTTGATGAAATCTGGATTATATACCCTGTTTAGGTATATTATTCTACTGCAGTACTCATCTTAACTTCATGCCTTGATAAAACTTTAGGTGTTGTGATTAGCTTACATGTTTTCATGGCTGATGCAAAACTGCTTTTCATCTTTACACCTATCCCACTCATATTACCTATATAGGAGTGGATGTTTCTTTTACACAGCACAGTGATTGTGCTAGTGATTAACATTAAGCACTATGATTGGTGAATGGTGATGCTGGCAGGTCGCCTGTTAGGCATTACCTCTACTAACAGTGTTTGTATTTTATGTGTATTTTTGATAAAATTGTCTGGCATGAAATATATTTCAGTAGTCCATTTGAGAAATCTGAGCAGTTGTTTAGCTATGGGGATTGTATGCGTATTTCTGGTGTTACCTGATAACTTAGCATTCCATCTTTTAAAATATGTTAATTTTTTTGGTTGGTATTGGTACTAATTTAAAATATATACCTCAAACGTGCACTATGAAAAATGTCTGAATATTTTTGTGTTGGCTGTCATGTCTTTTCTGTACATATTTTATATATGTTATAGCACATTTAAACAGCAGAGGTTGACCCAAAGTGTTTTAAAGACCGGCACATTTACATTACAATGTATTTACCGTACGTGAAAAACTGAAAGATGTGTTTTACTGCGAAAAGTAAAAATCACAGTGATTTAATGGTCATTAAACTGGTTTCAAAATTTGGCAAACGGATAATGATTCGCTGCTCTCGTCTACATAACCTCACTTTATTGGTTAAAAGTATTGGTATTGATACAGCTCAATCCGCCTCCACGCGTCTGCTTTTGGATACTGCTTCCCTCAACACGCAGCCGTCTGCGTAACCTACAGGCAACGACACTGACTGACTTGACAGCAGTGGGACAGACAGTTTGCTGTACTTTGATCACTTTTTGCTGTGCCTTAAAATCAGTGCAATCCAGTTACACCCCGCAGGATACAGTACATGCGCTTACAAGGAGACTGCGTCATATGAGGAAGCCCTACTTCTCTTGGCTTTTCTCTCACTTTTTGCACAATCGTGTGTCGTAATCTGCCCCAACACCACCATGACGTGCCATGCCAGGCAGACTTTTTGCTCTCTAATGCCCGTTTTATTTCTCTGTGTTGCTGCAGACCTGGACGGTGAGTAAGAGGAAACACTTCTTTGAACATTGACATTCGTGCTTTTGCGTTTTTTCATCTATACAGTAGCGGTTTTTGATACGGGCTGGCTGGAGAAGCATCTAATAACCAACAATAATAAGATACAGACTTATAATTTGCATCGATGCTTTTTCGAAATTCTATACGCGAAAAGTGAGCACGAGAGCCCTTGGTGCGCCTGCTCGCTGCTGAAGTCAAAGTAAACTTTATTGTCATCTCCGCTACATACAGTCCAGTATATAGAGAGACGAGACGGCGAGGCTCCAGTTACAGCAGTGCAAGTAAACAAACAATAAATATAAGAAGAGTAAGAAAATAAATCTACACTTTAGGACTCGGGGTAAAGGGATCAATAACAATTTGAAATTTATAATTTACAGTTTGATGATTTAAAGTCTCACACACAACCTGTCGAAAGGGGAGGGGGGCGGCTGCTTCCAAATAGAGCACATTTCATTCATAATGATGTAAATCCAAGCCCATCATGTATTCATGATTTGAATCCTGGGTTGTGCGAAATCCTAGAAATACACCTTAGACAAAGTGAATCTGTGAACTAGGTTATGTTGTGGTGATCGTCGGGTTGGGGGATTTGTGTTCATACTGGAGTTCAAAATTAAAAGCAATGGAAGATGGACAAGAAAAGTTCAAAGCCATCAAGTCCCCAGTTTAGAAAAAAGAAAAAAGAAGAGGAGGAGAAACGAGCAAAAGATGCAGGTAAGCAGGCTAGGACCGCCACTGCATCTATACCAGGGGTGGGCATGGTGTCCCTGCAGGTTTTAGATGCGTCCTCGAACCAACACAGCTGATTTAAATGGCTAAATTAGCTCCTCAACGTGTCCCGAAGTTCTCCAGAGGCCTGGTAACGATCATGTGATTCAGGTGTGTTGACCCAAGGTGAGATCTAAAACCTGCAGGGACTCCGGCCCTCGTGGACTGAGATTGCCCACCCCTGATCTATACTGTCGACCTTTTTTTTCCTCATAAATACCTTTATGAAAAGTGATCACCCTCGCAAAAAAAAACAACATAGATTTATCCAGATAGTAAAAACAATTTCCGCGTTTAACTCATCCTAAATGGAAGAAGTGAGATTGTTTTTCTGTCGATTAAAATTGGTGGAATCACGTGACACCCTGCACGCTATATTAAGTCTTAAGTTACGCGGAGGAATCTGCATGAGGAGGGACTGCCTCTCCTGGCACTTAGTTTTTGCAAAGTCGCCGATTGTTGTAACGTGTATCAAGACCACAATGAAGTCCAATGCAAAGCTGAATTTCTGGTTTTCAATGTCCGTTTTATTTCTCTGTGTTGCTACACAGCTGAGAGGTAAGTTAAGGTGAAACGCTTCTATGAACAATGACATCTGTGCCCTTGTGTTTATCTCTGGACCGTGCACCTCCAGCTGGATCAAGGACACACATGGTTTATATTAACTGGCTCTAGTATTTCATTACTGATCTTCACATAGCTGGGTGACTGTAATTTGATGGAAGCTACAAATAAATAAGTAGTTCTTTTTCCCCCCTGCTTTTTGCAACTATAAGTATTTTTGAAATCTGAAATATTAGATTTCATAAATCATGAAGCTTTATGTTATGATTCTCACTGATTTCTAATATCCTGACAGCGCCTGTAGTCCACACAAAGCTCGGGAGCCTGAAAGGTGAGTATGTGAGTGTGAAAGGGAAGGAGACTGGCGTCCATGCCTACCTGGGTGTCCCATTTGCTAAACCACCCCTCGGCCCTTCCTTGAGACTGGCTCCACCTCAGCCTGCAGAAAGATGGGAAGGAGTAAGATATGCCACTAAACAGCCACCAATGTAAGAAACATGTGCTTCAGTTGTTGTAAAACACAGTTTGAAAAACATCCAGCATTTATTAAATGTTTTTATTTTTCAGGTGCATACAACCTGAACGATTTGCTTTGGCACTGCTTGATAAACTTGGTTTCTTGTTGGCTGATATCCCAGACATCTCTGAAGACTGCCTTTACCTCAACATTTACACTCCTGCTAACAGAGCTGATGATGCCCAGCTCCCAGTAAGAACCTTTTGCTGTAGGTTTTGAGCCTTGCTGGTCATTGCTGAAGAAATTTTCAGTGACAGTTGGTTTCCTTTTAAGGATTTTCATATGACAAAAAAACACCCCCTTTTAGAGCCAGTTGCAATGGGTTTGCCTTTATACCCAAATATTTTTTGTTTATCTTAAACATTAATTTAATACTTATTAATTGAGACTCATGCAGTGTGCTTAGCAGGCACAAAAATTGATTTGAAGGAAAAATAAGAATGAAGAATCCAAAATATCTTTGATTATTTTTTTCCAGGTCATGGTCTGGATCCATGGTGGAGGCCTCACAGTAGGATCAGCTTCAACATATGATGGATCTGCCCTGGCTGCTTACCAGGACGTGGTTGTGGTTCTGATCCAGTATCGCTTGGGACTTCTGGGGTTTCTCAGGTAAATAAACTTAAGTTACCAAATTAGAACATACTGTTGTCCTGTTCTTTTCCATTTTCAAAGACTGCTCACCTTCACCTACTCTAAATGTAGCTTAGTATGCCATTCAACTCTTTGTTTTATCAGCACTGGAGATGAGCACATTTCAGGGAACTTTGGCCTGCTGGATCAGGTTGAAGCTCTCAGGTGGATTCAGCAGCACATTCACATCTTTGGAGGAGACCCAGGATTAGTTACTATATTTGGAGAGTCTGCTGGTGGAGTGAGCGTGTCTCTTCTGGTAAGAATCTACAGTTAGAGGAACTTTATATAAACCTTTTCACTCTAGAACAAAAATTAATATGTGATGTGTTACTTGAATCACCAGCTCCTGTCACCACTGTCTGAAGGGCTGTTTCATCATGCAATTGCTGAGAGTGGTACAGCTGCTATGGATTTACTTGTGGAAAATTATCCTCTACTAAAGGCACAGGTTTATTATGTTATTCTGGGGGATGTTAATCATTTTTCATTGTAAAACAGTAAGAATAATACAACAGGTTTGCTTTTCTAAATTGATATCTTTCCACCAGGAGGTTTCAAATGCATCTGGCTGCAGCCTTAAAAGCACAAAGACGTTTGCTGATTGCATAAGAAGCCTTGATATTGATACCATAGTGGATTTTACCAAGGTAAATTACTGGGTGGAAACCTGATGTGGATTTCTGATTGGCTGAACAGTCTCATGATGTCTCTTAAATAACTCAAGGGAACTATTTTTACTTATTTACTTATCTTTTACTGTTTTACGCTATTGGAATTTTTACTTTTGTGCATTTTATTCACAAGGACCGACGGTTAAGATGTCCTGTAAATGTTGATGGGCATTTCCTGACAAAACCTGTGGATGAGCTGTTTCGTAAACATGAACTCCTCACTGTACCATTCATGATGGGTGTGAATAATGATGAAGCGGGATGGATGCTAAAAAATGTAAGTGCCCATCAAAATTTGATATGTTATTTTTGTTTAAACTGGCAATGTTAAGTGCAGCAAAGTTTTTATTCTTTCTTTTAGTTATTCATTAGTGTTCCACAAAATTGGGCAGAAGGAATGGATTGGGCACAAGTCATAAATGCAATGGCCTTCTTCTATCCCAATGTAAAGCACACACTGCCTGATATCACAAAATGAACCCAACCTGCTCAAGCATCTTTCACTGATGTGTTCTTTATTTCCTTAAGCCTAAAGATGCATTCATCAAAAATTTGATAATTGATGAATATATTGGAAACGGTGCCGACCGTGTGAAAAACCGAGATGGGTTCTCTGAGGTTACTGCAGATATTATATTCAATATTCCAGTCATTAAAACTGCTAATGCGCACAGAGGTAACTTTTATAGATTAATGCACATTAATCTAGAAACAATTATTTCATATTTACCGCCCTTACCGCCCTTACAAACACCTGTTTGTCTAATTCTAGAAGCGGGTGCTCCTGTATACCTGTATGAGTACCAGCATTCCTTGAAAATGGTGCAGAAAAGAAGACCGAGCTTTGTTGGGAGTGATCATACAGATGAAATTTTTACAGTGATGGGATTTTGCTTCACAACTACCCACGTTAAACTGCCTCGTGAGTGAAACCTAAAAAGTTTAATCTGAGCATGAGATATTTGGTTTGTTGTTTTCTGGGGTTGGAGTGCAGGATTTTTTTACAAGATTATCACTTTAGATCCATGCTTTGTGGAGGAGGAACAGTTGAGCAGAACCATGATGAGCTACTGGGGCAACTTTGCTCGCACAGGGTAAGCTTACATATTTTGGTATACTGGGAGATAATACCACATTGTTATATTGTGTATATCTGTCTGCGTGTAGGTCTCCTAATGGGCACGACCTTGTCCACTGGCCAAAGTATGAAGCAGATGAAAAGTACCTGGCGATTGGTTTAACAACGCAGGTAACTGCTCAGCACCTGAAGAAGGAGCGCTTTGTCTTCCTGACTCAGACCGTGCCAGAGAAGCTCAAACGGCATGAGGAAAATGCAAAACGCAGCGAGCTGTAGAAAACTCACATCTGGTCTCTGTTACGTCAGTTTTTGATATCATTACCAAATAATAAAATGCATAAATTAATCACTTATGACTTAATTGCCTGCCTTTCCATTCTACATTCACACAAAACTCATACTAGCCAGTAATCTATGGTTAATAGTAGATGTGCGATTCAGTTCTGCTGCTTGTAATTGGGGTTTATAATATTTTAATTCATTTTCATAGTGCCAAATCAGAACACCAGTTTTCTCAAGGTGCTTTATGATGCAAAGTAAATGCCTTGGAATAATCAGATAGCCAGATTACCTTATGAGCAAGCACTTTGGAGACAGTGGAAAGGAAAATCCCTTGTAACATGAAGAAACTTCTGGCAGAACAATGGCTCAGGCAGGGGTGACTATTTGCTGGATCGGCTGGGGGTGAGAGTAGATGACAATACACATGCAAAACGGTGCGAAATGAACAGATGTGACAACCTGGTTCTTTTAATTTTTTTTTATTTTATTCCTCTTTTGTTTATTCATTACTGAGAAGAGCGCTTAAGCTGAAAAGCTCCCTGAAGTCTGATGTGAGCAGTTCAATAGGTCAAACTTAGTTTTCCACAAATTCAGGCATATGGCATTTAAAATAGTACAAAGCAACACTTTTTAAAAGGCAAATTATTCAAACAGCTGGGATCACAGAGAAAATAACTTATCAAACAAATACACTAAAGTTGAGATGGAATTTAATGGAGGGACAAAAAGGAAACACAACAACGCTTTAGCAGATATCTATTTTTTGCAAATATTAGTAAAGCTGCAGTCTGATATAAAAGTGCTGGCCAGTGGTTTTCAAATGATTCAATATATTGCCCAGAAAAGTGCACTTGGAGTAGGAAAGCTACTGGGCATCACCATCAGGCCATAATGAGACATACAGACACTTACTTGGTACTGCGCTGTTAGATCGTATAATGTTCAGCTACTAGGTCTAGAATTTAAAACAACTGGGAAACCTGTAGGGAATAACTTTGCAGGTATAAAGCCAGGCAAACACTGTGTCAGCCATTAAACAAACTCAATACATTTCAAAGGTAAGTGAAGCTTCAGTTTCATACCATAGTTACAGAAGCACAAACTGTCTAACGCTGATACTTTGAATAAATCCAGATTATGTATCTGTTATCGTTGTCACATTACAATTCCTTTTTCCATCTTACATAATAATTCAGGTGTGGTGATAGTAAGCATGTCTGATGTTGAAGGACATAAACGTCTGACCAACGCTGGTTGATGTAAGTACAGTGTTTGATAAGACGGCGGGTGAACAGTTAGAAAATTGCCCGCTTGTAAAACATATTCAGCAATTCTATTTGACACCATACAATGAATGAAACTTAAAACACGTTTGTTGTACTTAATACTTGTCTGTCCTTGTATCACTAATGTCCGGCAAAGAGAAAAACACCTGAGATGCTGTCTTTTCTAAAGTCTGGATGTCTCTAAAGGAAAAAACTGAGGGGAAAAAAGGCATGCTGCTTTATTGAAAACAAAACAGGTTCAGATAGTGGTTATGAGTGTAAATAAATGCAGCATGCAGTTTAATATGTTGGGCACTGAACTCAGTATAATACTATATTATATAGTAGAATACATTGGACACCTTTGTCTTCTTCAAGCACTGCCAAGTACAGACATGGATTTAGAATCAGAGGCACATACAGTTTGATCTATAATAAATGGTGTCATTCCTTTGTTCTTTTTTTTGTTTTTGTTTTTTTTGTCCTACAGTGAATAAATAAATTTGTGACCTGTTATCATGCTGCACTGGAGGATTAAGGTCATACGTTAGGTGAAGACAAACAGTGACACGGGCAGCCTTTCAAAGAGTTTGGATTGGAACAAGCTAAAGTTAGATGGTAACACCTAATGCCTTTCAAACTCTTAAGTTAATCATGATAGTATTGTTGCCATCAGAAGACAGAGGTGTAATTGTGTAGAATGGTTGTTATGATGGCTATTACTGTGGGAGGAGACTTAAAGCTTGGTGCATCAGGATGTCCAGGACTGCATGTTGCGCAGCATGGCCTCAAATCGCTCCAAGTCGGGGGCATGAGCGTGAGGTAAGTTGTCCGTCAGGCGACTGTACAGACTGAAAGACTTCAACTCCAGCCAGATGAAACCAAACCGGTCCTTATCAAACAGCACAAAGAGCCCCGGGGTGCGCTCCGGACTTGTAAAGCCATGCCCAGCAATCAGGCCTGTCCCATAGAAGCTGAAAGAGAGATACATGTCCTCATCGATTAATACATTTTGTTACATATATTGACTGGTTCATAAACGTACACTATGCACAGGATATTAAAAGCAATAGTGAAGACATCTTGATGCATTCTCAATCATCCAGAAAAGTAAATCTCCAAAAAGTTGATTCTGTTCATCTGGACGTAGCGTTTTGTGGACGTAGCGTTCAGTCTCGACTGAAGAAGTCACTTGGATGAGTGACGAAACGTTTCCCCCACAAAATGCTATGTCCAGATGAACAGAATGAACTTTTTGGAGACAATAGTGAAGACCAGTATTTTCCTTCATTGATGAATTAATTGTGACCATTACTTATTATCATTGCCCTTTATGGTAAATGCCTTTCAAAATATTTTGAATTCTGTAACAAAAGCCTGTTAGCCAAATCCTCACCATTTTCTGCAGGTGCGAGGGTACTCCTCGTTGCGAGCCATGACCCCCATAGGCAAGACAAAAGGCTGTGTTTCAGGATTGGATCTGCTACTGTGACTAGAGTCACAGCTGTCTGAACAAGCACCGTGATCTGACTCCATCTCCTCTGCTGCGCTGGAACCACCACAGGCCCCTTCAGCTGCACGTCTACCTGTGGCAGAAGTGCCATTTTCCTTTTGTTCCTGCTCCCTCTGTACTTCCTCATGCACTCCCATTACTAGCCGTGACAGCTCCTCAATGTTACACTGTTGCTCCAAGTCTGGGAGGACCACAGGCCGACACAGGTTAACATCCAGTGTGAGCTGCCCTGCAGGAACATTGGGATCTCCCTGCAGGAAACCATAAAATCAGAGTATGCACCATGAGTAGATTTACATGCAATTTAAATCCACAGTCTTGAAAAAGAAAAACCCATTTTCAGTTCTAAGGTTTTATGTATCACAACATAATTGGGAAATAATAGAATAGAATTCAACTTTATTGTCATTGCACATGTCAGAGGTACAAGGCAATGAAATGCAGTTTGCATCCATCCAGAAGTGCTTTAGCCATAATATAGATATATAAACAAAAAAACACCTAGTCTTAACCAGGTCTGAATGTTATTTAAAGACTATCTCAGATTAACAATACCACATGATACCATTACACAGCATCTTATTTATTTAACAAAAAATTAGCCAAAATACAGAAGTGGCGTGTGAAAAAATAAGTGTACACTAGATTCAACAGAAACCAATGTTAGCAGCAATAACTTCAAGTAACTGTTTCTGTATGACTTATGTATGACAACTCATACCCTGGAAATGCTGAATGTGTTTGCTGAAACTGGTGCTGTGCATTATGGCCAAACAGGGTATTGGGCCTCATTTACTACAGTGTGCATGCACAAATCTGTGCGTAAATTGTGCACACGAATGTTTCAGGCACAAATCTGTGATTTTAGAAAATTTTTGTGCCTGAATTTGTTGGTACTTTAGGAATAAATTTAGAAGTCCCTCTGACCATGCACTGCACCTAAGGAATTTAAACAAAGGTCTTTAAAATGCACACTACTACTAGTGATACTAATAATAACAATAACACTTATAGTTATTATTAATATTGGCTTTTGGTTGGACACAAAGTGCTCAGAATTACAAAAAAGGGATGTAAAGAAAACAAAATACTATCATTAAGGAAAAGCACAGCCACTGTTCGGAGGAAACTCATTTCCGCTGTTCATATCCTTTCAGTCACTAACCAACGTTCATGACCCTAGGTGACGGTGAGGGTGAGAACTTTTGAGAGTGAAAGTATTTTTTGCGCATGGCAAAAACATTTCCACACAAATATAAGTAAGTGAGGCCCACTGTAGCAGAAGTCTTGTGGTTTGTTCAAATTATACTTTGGAGACCTAAGCTGTGCTGACATGTTCTTTTTAGAGAGAAGAGGCATTCTCCGGTCACCCCTTGCAAACATGCCATCAGAATCAGAATTAGAATCAGAGCCATACTTGTTAAGTCATTTTCTAGTTGTGCTGTAATGAATTTTAACATTTAACATGCTAACTAAAGCATGCAGAGTCTGAGATGTAGCTCTTGGGTTTCTTGCAATTTTTACTTGCAAGTACTGCAGGGTCTGATCTTAGGGTAAATTTGCTAGGATGTCCACTCCTGCAAAGATTTGTTGTCTTCAACTTCTGAATGATCTCTCTTATTGTAGAATGATGGACTTGAAATTGTTTAGAAATGGCTTATTTTACTTTGCAGATTGCTGCTCACACTCACTGGTGATCAGTTAATCAAGTGCTTTTAATTAGCAGCACGTGGTTACTACTTACCGTCTTAGTTGCTACAAAAGCATTAAGTGTGCACTTAATTTTTCACACACTTCCAGAATTTTGGCTTAGTTTTAATTAAAGAGATAAAAGACACAATGTAACATGTTATATCTTGTTGCTCCTCTAAGAATGCATGAACAGATTGAGGGATTTTAAGCTGCAGGGCCCACATTTAAGAATCACTTTCATTTAAAATGAGTACAACCACTAATAATGATTATTACTTACAGTGAGTTTGGTTGCTCTTGCAGACATTCCATGGAAACTAAGCATGACAATCTCCAAGCCATGACTACCATAGGTGCCTTTGAAAAGGCCTGGCTGCAGCAGATCAGAGGGCTTTGCAGGTGGCAGGTAGATCCTTCGGTATGTCAAGCAGTTACTGTCATAGGAAAATAGATGAAAGCATACAGGTTTATTTAGGCATATTAATCATTATCATTTTAACATGGAAGTACAACAGAGAAAATGCACGTAAACAAAAAATAAATACAAAAAATGCATACTCATATTGACTAGTATAAATGAACTTCATTAGGATTAGCTCCTGCATGTGCTCATGAAATATTTCTTCCAGTGTCCTCCCCCATTCTTCCTCCAACCATGTCCTGAACTCCTGCACAGACACACACATCGTAAAAAGTTGATAACAGTCCCTGAATTTCACCATCATCAGCATGCATGGGCTTTAAAAGATAGCATACACTGTAAAGGTAGTAAAGGTATTTGACCCACCTCCTGTCTGCCTCCTGGCATGCGGTGATGGTCAGTCTGGTTACACTTTGTTGAAAATTCATCCTTCTTTACTGTCTATATATAACAGAATATAAGACATATAAGAGAATTACATACTTTGATAAGATATTAAACTCAAACTAACATCATCTATTTGTGTCAAGAAAGACATTATCACTCCGCTTTTTCAAATGTGTAAACCCTTACCTGTATGTCTCCTTTGTGAGGACCTTTGTGTCCATACATGCACTCCACAGTGGCCTTGTTGCTCTCCATCATGTGGATCCGGAAGAGTGGGCGCCTTCTCATGGGGTCCTCCACGCGAGGGTCGTGAGGTGGCAAATACATCCAGCCAATGATGAACAACCCGTCCACCTGAATGAAACATATTTTGAAGAATTTACCTGCACTACCTAAATTATATTTTCCTTTATACCAATATTTACTATATGTAGCAGTTTTGTGCAAAAGAGGAAAACTACCTACCACAACATTGAGCAATCCACCATAAGGGCCAATGTCAGGCTGCCATAGGCCCAAAATATGCCTGTATGGGTAAAGTACTGTAAAACAAGAGCATAATAACACACCATACAAATCATTATATGCACTGCTTCACTTGAGGTTTAACATTAGCTCACTGTCTGGTTGACAAAAACAAACAAACAAACACCAGTAGATGTTAAAAAACACTCAACTTTTGGTTTATGAGCCAAAGGGAAGAAATGTGTAAACTGACGGTGTTCCTGCCAACCACGTTTCTGAACAACACACACAGCACACCTGTCTTTCCATTTCATTTTCAATACTCACACAAGAAGCTCAGGGGATATTTTTTTAATAACCATAACGCAGACTACATTGCACTGCTATGACTGTGGCTTGCAGATTAAGTCAATAAAAGTCACCCCACACGTAACCCATCATGCTGCAGCCTCCACGTAGAGGCCCATGTACATACAGTGTGTGTACACGTCTTTATAGTCCATGTGCTCGTAGTCCGGGAGGAGCTTCATAAAGCGCCCAGACTTCACTCGTGGGTTGACACCTGCACGGGCACAACACAGGCATGTGTAGAGCAGCTGCGGGCCAGGGGGGGCTCAGTCCAAATGCAGCGCTCTAATGAATGCAGCAATGTGCCATATCATTTCATCCAAAACCCAGTGGCTTTTCCTGCCAGTTTGCTACCTATGTTTGGTGGAAGCTGGTATTAAAGAAAAGCCATAAATGTTGCTCCAAATTTCTGCTGATATACAACATTTTAAAACCTATACCATGAGAAGTTCACACACACACACACACACACACACACACACACACACACACACACACAGTAATACAAAGAGAATGCATATATTATATATTTATATATAATTATTTATATTTGAAACTGTCAGTTTTTTTCCCTTTTTTGAACCAGTAAATATTAAATGCATCAAAATATGAGTGTCGATTTACAGAATAACCTAAATGAGCAGGAATGAACCTGCTTCTCTAAATCGATAAATAGATTATCTTAGTTTGAATTTATTATTTTATCAAACTATTTACTTCTCTTATATGTCTTATATTGTGTTATATTTAGACAAAGAAGGATGAATATGTGACATGAGAGCTGAGAAACTAACGTTTAACATAGAGATCCTGGCTAGTCACTCCTCGTGCTTCCACCTTCCTCAGATCCTCCCTCATGCCAAACTCTGCAAGGAAAAAAAGAACAAGACAAAACAAAACTTAGTTTGATTATGACTTTGATTATAAAGATAATCACACTTATAATTAATGTGATAAATAACCTTGGTATTTATCTAATTGAGAAAAAGCAGTGAGGTGAGAACAATTCCGATATTCCTGGTGTCTTTTCCCCTTTAAATTGAGATCAGCGAAATAAAGACTTTATAGGGCAAAGTTAAACCCCAGTCATCAGACACAGACCTGACCAGATCTGAATTGCACAAATTCTCAGGCACACAGAGCCAAAAGCATGAGCAACAGTTTCAACAGAAATCCAAAAATAAGACAGTGGAAATGCTTTTGGAGATTGCTCTGATGCCTAAATTCTGTTTGTACTAAAGAGAGATATAAATAGAGTAAGACCTTAAAAGAGAATGTGTGTATGTGTGTAGTAAAAGTACTAGTGGTGGCATCTGTTGCTGATATTAATTGCTCTTATTGAGCAGCAAGTAATGTCTCTCAGGGCCACTGAAATGACGACTTGCTTATAATGCTGTCTTCATATATACATGAACAAGACAATGGTGAACAGCATGTGATAATATCCACTAATAAAATAATATCTCTAGTGCCCTTTTGGTGCCATTCTCTGCCATTCACTTTCAGGGATGTCAGGGAGGTCAAACTATGAATGAAAACACATGTTTCAAAAAAAGTCCTGTATTTATTTAGTAAAAGCTAAACTAAAGGATAAACCACAATACGAGGTTAATCAGAAGAAAGGACTGAGATGTTTCTGATCACTTGTTTCTAGGAATAATGCAGCATAAGTCATCATTCCTGCAGTTTGTATCTAATATAGACTCATCTAATACCAGCAAACACTTCCTTCAGATGCTGCCATATTCAAAACACCATTAACTAGACATCTGCCACTTAGCCACTTGATGTATGCAGGCGAGTATAATTTTAATCCTTTTGGCCACAATCTACAAACTTCCCCTGATCCTGCCTAAACTGAGCTTTATATTCCCATCTTATAAAGCGCTTTCCAAAAGTCATCATGTTACTGTCTTTGATGCTGTTCAGACATGTTTATTCTCTTTGTTATTCTCTGCCAGACATTTAAGAAAATGTCTCCTAGTTTAAACAGCTGGTATTCTGAATGTGTGTCAAGTCAGGACTAGAAGGTTATCTCACGCGCTGATGTTTTGAAATTCCAACACTCATGTTTCATCTAAGACTTAATTAGGCTATTACTGATGCACTACTATATTACATTTTCCTAGTTAATAGATTGGTAACACACACACCCCCAAAAAAGACAGAAAATAATAAATGCTTATTGCACAAATATGTTTAAGTGGCTCATTTTTTACCTAATCAGCCAACTGATTTAAAGGGTTATTTTATAATTTGCAATTTTCTAATCATTTGCAATTGCCTATTATTGTCCATTAATTTTTAAACTTTGCACGTTGCATGTTTCAAAACACTGAAAATGAGCTGGGAAACCCGGAAGTGAATCTTCAGCTGTACCAATTTATGCTCGTCATGATTACATGGGCTGTGACTGAACCGCCTTTGTTGAACCCTGTCATCTGCAGTCACCTAAGATAATCGCAGAGGGCTTGGTCAGGGCCTGCATCAAAAGTCTAAACCGCCAGACAGAATGGCTGACATGGCCCTAATGAGAGTCACAGGCCTTGGTCTATTCTTAAGCAGCTGTGTTTACAGAGCCAGCAGCTGGGATATGGTGGGGTAATTTCCTTCATATTTCCCGCAGAGATCAATTGAAATGCTTTTAAGAGAACTCGTTTCCGCGAAATCAACTGATACATAAATTCTTACGACAAGAAAGAAGCTCGGACACTCTGATCAGAGACCCGAGCTTTATATTTCGGTCTTACGTTATCGCTCTATGTTTAAATTGCAATAAACGTCCAGGGCTGCTACATTTACCTTCAATGCATCGCCTTCTCCAGATGGTTTCCGTCTTGAGGAGTTGTCTGAATTTCTTACAAACGAGGGCAACATTTGATAGAGTTGTTCCTGGGAGCAAGGAGAATATTTCCACTAAAAGCTCCGGTGGTAATTCCGCTAAGGACTGGGGGTGTGGAGGTCCCGTGCTCGTGCGATCCAGAAAGCCCCCTGTGTTGACACGACCGCTGCCATATTCGCAAGCGTCACTCGGCCCTGCAGTGGCTGCTACGCCGCGCTCTGGGCCTCCGCAAGCACCTGCGTCGAATCTCCCTTTGCCCACGATCCGCTCCTCTTCCTCCTCGTCCATGTCGGAATCGCTGCCTTGATCCTGCTGGTTATGCCTCTGTCGCCTTCGGCACCTCCGAGACTGACCAACTCCGCAGAGCCTGGCGCAAACAGCCATCCGTAGTTACCAAACAGGCAACATTACATCACTACAACACATCCATCAGCTGCAGTGTGCCTGATCCTTCCCCGTCCTCGCGAGCATGGGCAAAGGCATTTCATCTGACGTCACAATGTTCCCGTACAGTGCGTAGTTTGTTGCTTTTGAACATAAAGCGACGGTAGTGTGCAGTATCTCCTGCAGTTACGCAAGTTTTTAAGGGTAGCCTATGCCTGAAAGACAATGCTCTTTGTAACCGCTTACTACCACAGGGTTTAAAGGTCACGGATCAGCTCGTGTCACACAGCTGCAGGAGTTTGCAGCGACATGGTTCCTTTTTAAGTTAGGAGAAAAGCTTAGAAAGTCACCCTCTAAAAGATCAGTTTACTGTTATATAAAATAGTAACATTAGTCTTTATTAAATGCTTTCATTCAAAATAAGCATGAATCCTTGCAGAATAATATCCAAACTGTTAGCCAATAATTGCATTTTAACATTTATGTTTTAGGTTGTATATTTGTCAAGGTGGGAGGTGTTTTTGTTCTCTGTGCAACATGCACTCAACTAGGGATCAAACAGCAATCTTTATAAGACAGGCATTGCTAAACCAAGACCTATTTCTAATGCTAATTTAACATTGATTGCTTGTTATTCTACTATAGTTTTGTAAAACACAATATTTTCTGTGAGTTAGTTTATGTAAAGCAGTTATGTACAATGTGTTGTTCACACTCCTGAATGAAAAAGATACAAAATTAACTATTTCTGTCCAGTTAGATTCGAATCACTAAGATTTCTATTTTTATTTCTTTTCTCACTTTTCCCCAGCTCACTTCATATCCCCGCCAATGATTGCCTTTTGAGTTATTTTGTCCTTTACTCATTTTTCTGTCAAACGTTCCTTTCACTCACTGGCACTTTTCATCTTCACACGGGGTGTCAGTTTTGATTTAGCCGTCCATTTGTGTGAGGGAAAAAGAAATTTCTATTATTTACCAATCAAATGCCACCCTGAATTCCAAAAACTGAAATTTTAATCTTCTTGCACCTTAAGCAGTTTCCACTTTTGAGTGGAAGGGGAATGTTTAGTCAGGATGTTTTCCATAGTTGTCCTTTTTTCACATTAATATATAGCAGGAACCAGTCTGCTACAGAGGTATTAATAGACGAGGCCGAGCTAACCAGTCTAGGCTACAGGCAGGGCATATAACACATTTATTGAATTGTAACTTCATTCACGGTCAGTATCTCATTACAGTTATGTTTTGATGTTCTCTCTCTACTGGTACTTCATTACTTTTATCTCATGTGTTATAAGTATTGTTTTCTACTTTTATGGTATTTATTTTAATATTTAATTGATTAATTGGTTGATTAGGCTACATTATTTATTATATTATTTATCCCATATCTATACTGCTTATAGGTTATGGTTGGTGGTTATATAAACCTTCCAAAATTAACTTTAAAGTAAATAAGATCTGTACTTAACCTGATTTCAATATATTCAACTGTTCCTTGTGGAGTAATGGCTTTTATCGTAATGATTCAGAAATTCTGAAGAAAGTTTTCAAAAGAGGGTTCTCGAATCTAAACTGCCATAAGCATTATTAAAGATATTACTATTCTATTCATGTCCTGTAGTATGCTTAAGATCAGAAATTCAAGAATTCAAGAGGTCTCATTCTCATAATAACCTTAAAAGCAGATATTCATCTCACACTATCTTGGGAACAACCAACTGCATTGCCGCCCTTGTAGAAAATGTTTAACACTGGTGGTCATGCTGTCTTCATATATACATGAACAAGACAATGGTGAACAGCATGTGATAATATCCACTAATAAAATAATATCTCTAGTGCCCTTTTGGTGCCATTCTCTGCCATTCACTTTCAGGGATGTCAGGGAGGTCAAACTATGAATGAAAACACATGTTTCAAAAAAAGTCCTGTATTTATTTAGTAAAAGCTAAACTAAAGGATAAACCACAATACGAGGTTAATCAGAAGAAAGGACTGAGATGTTTCTGATCACTTGTTTCTAGGAATAATGCAGCATAAGTCATCATTCCTGCAGTTTGTATCTAATATAGACTCATCTAATACCAGCAAACACTTCCTTCAGATGCTGCCATATTCAAAACACCATTAACTAGACATCTGCCACTTAGCCACTTGATGTATGCAGGCGAGTATAATTTTAATCCTTTTGGCCACAATCTACAAACTTCCCCTGATCCTGCCTAAACTGAGCTTTATATTCCCATCTTCTAGCGCTTGCTGGATTAGAGGCATTTTGAAAGGTTAAACCTCAACAGCCGGAGCTCTGAAATACCTACACCCAACAGATATCGCCACCAAGGATTACTCCGAAAACAAGAAAGGCCAAAAAAGAAAAAAGGGAAAAAATGACACAGCTGAGAAGACACTCGTCTTTTCTAAGAAAGACGGGTGAGTGTCTCCACATTTAATGAAGGCTAAACAATAAACATTCTGGCAGCAACACTCATAATAGTAATCACTGGAGACAACTGCAACACAAAGGAGTACTTGCTCATACACTAAATCTGTTTCCTGTTCTCTTTCTAACCCTGGATGACAATCTGAAATGTTGTCATTCTCTAAATGGACTAGGACATGATGAGGAAAATCGAGGAGGCCCGAACAATGAATCAAACAAAGGATTATATTCATAAAATAACCCAGAAATTAAATAACAAACAAACAAACAGTAGACATTTAAAAATAAAATAAGAAAAGGGAAAGGAAATGAGCGAGCCATGTATACAGTATGAAAGATCTAACATTTTTCATCGTGACCACTGGAAACTGACACCTTTTTCTAGGCATATGAATCTAAACTTACCAGGTTGAATGAGGAAAGTATTTTTTAGACATATCAGAGGAGATTTTCCCCAAGGCAAGCTTTCCCAGATGAATGTGCCTGATCCCATCTGCCGGTGGATCACTGACTTCCTGACGGACAGGAAGCAGCATGTGAGGCTGGGAAAGAATGTCTCGGACTCCCGGACCATCAGCACCGGCTCCCCACAGGGCTGTGTTCTTTCTCCTCTGCTCTTCTCCCTGTACACTAACTGCTGCACCTCTACCCATCAGTCTGTCAAGCTAATCAAGTTTGCAGATGACACCACCATTATTGGACTCATCTCAGACGGGGATGAGTCTGCCTACAGGAGGGAGGTTGAACGTCTGGTGTCCTGGTGCAGCCACAACAACCTGGTGCTGAATGCCCAGAAGACAGTGGAGATTATTGTGGACTTCAGGAAGCACACAGCCCCACTCCCCCCCCATCATCCTGACTGACACCCTCATCACCTCTGTGGATTCATTTCACTTCCTGGGTACCACCATCACCCAGGACCTGAAGTGGGAGTGGGAGGAAGGATGTACTTCCTGAGGCAGCTGAAGAAATTCAACCTGCCAACACGGACAATGATGCAATTCGACACCGCAATCATCGAGTCCATCCTCACCTCCTCCATCACCGTGTGGTACGCTGGAGCCACTATCAGGGACAAACAGAGACTGCAGCGTGTTGTGCGCTCTGCTGAGAAGGTGATTGGCTGCAGACTTCCATCTCTGCAGGACCGGTACACCTCCAGGACACTGGGGCGTGCAGCTCGGATCACAGCTGACCCTTCTCACCCTGGACACAGTCTGTTTGACCTGCTCCCCTCAGGCAGGAGGGTCCAGTCGCACCAGAACCTCTCGCCATAAGAACAGTTTCTTCCCCTCTGCTGTTGGACTCATGAACAATAACCGTATGACTGTTCCCACCACTAACACATGACCCTACGCTGTGTTCACTGCATCATTCCATGTTTGGCACTGATCACCACCTGCACTCATGTATATATCTATCTACTTAGCACTTTTAATTCTTATTTTTATGTCTATTTAAGCGTTATATGACAGTATGTTTGCACTAAGTACCGCAGCAATTTCCTAATGTTGTAAACCTGCTCAACATTTGGCAATAAAACCCTTTCTGATTCTGAGATGTATGGCAGAAAATTCTCCCATGGTAGCACACTGGTGTGCATATAAGAATATGTTATTTTAAAAATATTTTTATTTACAGACATGTATTCCAGCCAGGAACAGCCCTTCTGCATCACCATTCGCACTATGAACTGAACCTTGAGCCTCATCTGCAGATCTGAGTCCTTTTAAACAATGCTATCTAGCTCTACCTATACAGCTCTTAATGATGAAAAGTGCAACCACTGCTATGTGGAGAGTTAATAGACACTTAATATAGTGATTGTAATAACCTAATATCTGCTGCATTTTCTTATTCTTGTATTACCCAGAGGAACAGAAAAATGCCTAAAAACAGTGTGTCAAATCCCTGCCTAGCTGAAAGATGGACTGAGCCTGCCAGTGGCTCCATCTGCTGGTCATTTGCTGCTTTTACTTGTAGCACTCACCACCTCTTCACCACAGTTGTTGAGAGAGTTACATTTTAGTGCAAAGCAATATGCTCTATACTAGATATTGGCATATTCCATGATGTTAATATATAAAATAAAATATATTGTTTGTATAAGTTATTCTTCTCTATCCTGCAACATTTTGCACGTATTATTCTTGCTCTATAGTTAACGTGTTTATTTGAATATAATAAACACCTTTATATGTACACTGAAGACCAAACAAGTAAATGTAAAACGCTTGATAAAAATACACTTGCGCTTCAGCTGACCTTGAATTTTGTAATGTTTCAACTGAATTTTCTTTGTTTTTGTTGTTGTATTTTATCATTTTTGCTGATTATCTGTCTCAGAAATAAACATCAGTCATCTACATTGTGAACAATAGTTAGTGGCCTGCTTAATTTCTTGTGCCAAATCATCTACACAAAAGGGCAAACAATGTAGAGGAAAATAAACCCATTTACTCCAATCACTGGGAAACCAAAATAGTAAAATACAGTATAAGGTATCTACTGATGCAAACAAAGACTAGGATTAAATCAAGATAACAAACAATCCTGAGGAGTTGGATTACCATGGATGTAAGAAACGTTTTGTGGACGTTTAAAAATTACAGGGTTAAACAAACATGTTATCCCTTTATCCAATCTCGGTGCTTGCCACAGAGGTTGTATTAAGATACTGTGCTTTATTTTCATGGGGTATCATGATGAGTAGTCGAATAAACTGTACAATTTAATGGAACTCGGCTTTTTTCAGATTCAGATAAAACAGCTTGAAAAGAAGCAATCGTGCAGTCTGTGAGTGGCGTCTACAGCGGTGACAAGCGGTCTCCTGCAGACTGAGCTCCCTTGAATGAGCGTTGAGGAAACCTCCGTGTGAAGCACACGAAGGCAAGGTCTCATCTCTCGCGAGGAACGACGCCATTATCGGAAGCTCTACAAACAACACGAGAATTCACCATTCACACGGTAATATAACCCAATCTTACACGGTACATGTGTTGTGTGCGAGAATGAGGAGAGAAGCTGCATCAAAATCACATTTAATTTAGCGATTGCTTCAGCATTAAACGAATTTTGCATTACGCTCCAAAGGCCTTTAGGCCCAACTAGCATGCTAACTACCACGCTAGCTTAAATAGCGTCTCCTTTAAGTTAGCATGCAAGCTTTCAAATCCGATTTTGTAGCGGCAGCTAACATTAGCTGCTAGTTATGATTCTGCTGACGCTAATTAACTAATGAAAAATAAATAAAATATCTGAAGTACAGTAGTTTTGAACCGTATGTCTAGTCGCATTACATAGATACATAACAAATAGATGCTCCAAGTTAGTTTTCCTCCGTTTATTCGCCTGTGTTTAGCATCGTCAGACCCCCGCCCAGTTAACTAACCAATCTAAAGCTCGTTAGTTTGGCTAGTAGACGTGTACTAGCTCCGTGCCATTTCTTTATATTTGTAAGCTAAACTGTAGTAATCTAGGCTAAGCAGCTAAAGTCTAAAGAAAATAGTCTGAAACAGCTGTGTACGACCGCGTTTCCTTATAGCTAGCCACTATCACAGGTAACGGTAGCCTGCTTTAAAAAAAGCGCCAGGAGCTTTTTGCAATTTCAGACCGTTTTACATAGAGCTTAATTTAGTTGAGCTACTCTAAAACTGATTTTCGCTCATTTTATGTTGGGCATAGCATTCAAATAAACCCTCTTACATAAATGGTGTGTGTCTTCAGTAACAAAGTTTCCTTTGTGTAAGTTTAAGGACAAAACACACATTTATTATTCTTTTTTTAAATGTAAAGTAATGGCGCAAACTATTACTCTTAAGCTGCAATCCATGCTTTTGTTAGTTACGTAGAGACGGGCCCACATAAAAATGTCATACTTTGATTATTGTAATTTTCCCTTATGCATCTATGCTTTTTTTTGCCATGTTTGGGAAACGAGGAAATGACTCAGGAAGACAAAGCTGCGAGATCATGACTCTGGATATCATTTCTCATACACACAACATGATTGTTAGTTTATTCGTGGCTGTTATGAGGATATAAGCCTTGTATTTACAATAGATGGATCCTTCTCTCACACATTTTACTTGAGGTGCTGTGCATTTCTGGAGTAATACTTTTGTTTTTAATAATTTGTTCCACAACTGCGCTAAAAATGTGTTGGTGTTAGCATTTGCATTACAGCTCCAACATTTTGTTTCCAAAATGTAGGCAAATCACTAAAGCAATTGTGCAGTTATGACACAAAGACCAAGGAAACCTTGAAAGTAGGCAAACAAAGCAATGCAACAAATGAAAAGCAGCAGCTAAAATTCGATGAATTACACAGGATTTTCTTTTTCAATATTTGGCAATACATAAAGGCTCAAAACAGGACAACTTATAACATGTATTCAAGTGAACTGATACACGGATCAGAAGTTGCAAATACTCTACTGCAACTTGCAAAAATAAATCAGTTTGGAGTGTGTAAGTGCTAGATCTTTCTTGGGTTACTGAATTTGACAGTTTTGTGGGAGTTACTTTGTCATATATTTGTTGTGTAAAGGTAGCTTATTAAAAGTGTAACCCTAACTGTATGAGTATGTATGAGTATTAGGACCATATTAAGAAAAAAATATTATCGATCATTTTGAGATTAAAGTCAAAATACTATTATAAGGGGGAGAAAAATTATATGTGGCGATTACACAAAACAAACTACCACAGTTGCCATAGACTCTGGGTTAGGGAAACCGTACTTCAGAATCGGTTTTAGTAACAAGGAAGCATATGATTTCTCATCTCCTGATAAGTATAAAGTGATAAGTCAAAAATATGCTGCAGAAAGATGCATCTGGTCAGATAGACAAAGACACAAATTAAGAAGAGTGGGTTTGTACAAAATTAAATGGCTGGTAATGGACAGATGCAAGGTTGTTGATGGTTCCACTCTTGTCCAATGAAGAGGATGTATGTTGTATCACAGAAGGGCTAATTAATTTGTTTCACTAATTCATCTAAACAAAGGATTTTTGTACAGGGTATAGAAAATATGGCAGTTTGTCTTGACACAACAATGATGATCTCCACGTTTCCACTACTTTATTATTAAAATGATCAACAGTATTGCTTTTCTTTTAATGTGCTCCTAATATTCCGTCGTAGTAACTGCCACTTTGGAGTGTTACTCAGGACACAGGCATTTTTGTAGAGATCTATCTTTTGTTATAGAGCCCAGAGTTGTACTTGGTTTAAGAATATGGAGTTCCTGTGTGAGGACAAGAAAAGATAAAACTTAACTAAACATGTCAAACATTTGTACTGAAGGAGAGAACCTTTATTGTTGTACTATTGATAACATAGTGGTTATTATATAAAGCTACACTTAATGGAAGAGGACCTTTGAGATTACATAAGTAAACCTTGGGGTGCACACAACACGAATACTGCTAAGGTATTCGAATACTTTAATAACATTATATACATTTTTTCAAAAATAATGATTAACTGCACACACACAAACGTACCCAACCAAGTATTTGAGCATAAATTGTAGAACATCAGATACAAACACAGTATGTGTCATGAAAACTTGAGACTTCATGTAAAAGATAAATGGCACGAATGCCTTTTTCGGAAATCCTGTCATGAATACTTGACTTGAGGATGTTGACCACTGCCAGTAAATTGTAACTGAATGTTTCAAATGATGGATTGATCTGAAAAGCTGAGGCACACTGTATGCTCAAATCATTTTTTTTGGTTTTGCATTCCTTCTCTGCCAGGGGTAGTAGTTCTTTAGCAGCCAACACAAAGTCAGCTTTTGAGACTAAAGGAATATGGTTGTTATTTATGTAGCATTATTACCTAATCATCAGTTCGTAAACCTTTAGAAAGTGGGTTGTTTATTCCAGTACTGTTTTAACAGTCTTGAGAAGAACACTGCCTCTTTAGTTAAATTGTTTCTCACACTCTGCTACACATGTTATTTAGTGTATTTAGTGGAAGCAGTGTGCATGCAGCTGCAGCTGCAGGCCTCGGTCATTGTCTTCACCCACTGTTTTGTGGTTACCTACATTTTGGCTACTTTAAGAGTCCAATACACGATACTTCTCTTGCATGCAAAACAGAAGAAAATAGACTTCAAACTGAAGAAGGTGCCCAGGGCTGTCGTTATGCCTAAAACGTGAGTAGAATGTCAAAGGCAGCTTCACTGCTGCTTACAGTGAAGGGAAATACACACACAGTAGCATTCTTCCTGCAGCCACAGGTGTCTGTGCATGATTTTTTTAATATACCTAATGGTGGTTTATCTCTGCACGGCACTATTACATGGCACTAAAGAGTTTCATTTGCAAAAAGTTGTATGTTTTTGTGAAGAGATTAAATTAAATTTCAATCCAATTCAATTGAGTGTTATTTAAAATGGTACCATATCACAACAACAGTTGCCTCACAGCACTTTATGTCCACTGATCTCACCTGGACCACAACAGAAATGCCCTGGTAAAGAAGGCCCAAGAGTAGCTGCACTTTCTCTGTGTCCTGAGGCAGAATAACCTGAACCAGAACCTGCTGCTGGCCTTCTACCACTCTTCAGTGGAGAGCGTGCCCTCCTACTGCCTGGATGTTTGGTACGCAGGGGCCACTACTGAGAAACCTGTTTGACCTGCTGCCCTCTGGTCCGTGCCTCAGTTGAATCAGGTCCCACACCTCCGGATTCACAAACAGCTTCTTCCCCTGGGCTATTCAGACTGTTAACAAAAACGATCCCCCCGCACCTCACCAATCTGAACCATTGTCCGAGTAACTCTCATCACTCAGGCCACTCACATAAGGACTCTATACTCAGACCAATTCCTTTAAACTACTTCCAAGCACTCTGTTCTCCAATGTGTGCCTTTCTCTTATATTTGTATATATTCCTCTAATTGTTTTATCTCTCCTTTTTACTATTTATTCCTGTTGTCTTACTATTTATATTTTATTCCTGTGCAGTTGGCATGGAGCACCCATATTTTCGATGTACATGTACAATGACAATTAAGGACTATTCTATTCTATACAGTAATACAAAGAAAACAGAAATTCCCTACAATCATATTGCCCACTGCTAATGTGTAAATAGAAACAGACATAGCAAAAAGATATTTTAATTTATATAAACATATCAGTAAATGAATATTTTAATGTCTTTTTAAGTTGAACATGTTCTTCCTGCATTTCAGCGGTGAACAATGTCTGAACAAGAGCTGAATGAAATTGTGCAAATAACAGTGGAGGACTTTAACCAGGAAAATCGTACTGGTAAGATTCCTTTGCAAAAAAAAAAAAAGGTCATTAGACTCTTTTTATAATATAAGGTTAGGATTAAGCAGACAGTTAGTACTTTTCTCCTGTGTAGAAGCACACCTTCACTCTTGAAGTAAAATCTAACAGGATGGTTTGGTGTGTTGTTTTGAGGGTGTCTTTTCCTTTGATTCATGGCAGACATGATGGACAATCATGAAGATGATGAAGAAAGGTCTCAGAAGAAAAGAAGGAAATTAAGCAACGGCCAGGAGAATAACAATAGCAATCAAGATATCGCTCTTATTAAGGTAGCAGCTCTTTATAAACCATATACTGTTTACTGGTCATACATTTATATGTAGTTGGTAGAGCTTAATTTTGCCTTTGAATTTTTTTCAGAACTTGTTGGTATCATTCACTGGGTCAATCAGCCAGCGGCTGGAGGGAATTGAGTCAAAGCTACAGTCTCTGGATGCTGCATGCAAAAACCTTGCACGCAAACTGGATAGCATGGCACCATGTGCCAGAAGTCCCATTCAGGTTCCTATGGTTGCAGGATCCCCTCAAGGGGCCACTCAGACTTGGAACAAAGTGCGATGGTAAGCTCTAAATGTTGGTGCCATATTGGCCACCAGTCAGTCAGGCAGGTTAAAAGTTCAATGAAAATGAAAATGAAAATGAAAACTATTTGTTTTGCTCTCAGTGTTGTCCCACAAACAAATGTTATTGTGAGCAGTGAACCGCCGAAGCCCTCAAGTCCAGAAGACACTCCTCTGGAGAACCTGCTTAGCAAGTGAGTGGCACACTTATTATACTGTATGTTATATCTGTCCAAACACACCACCACACAAGTTATGTCAAGTTACTGCCTTATCACAATTTTTCAGTTGAGCTAATAGTCTGAGTGTCTTATGATATCTTAAGAGATAGCTGGCATAGATACCAGAAAATTGTCAAGAACCAGAAATCCGCCTATTTTGCAGGTGTTATTAATGACAACTGCCATAAGCCCCGTGTCTTATTTAGTATTTTAAGCTCTGTTCTTAACCCTCCCCAATCCAACTGTATAGAAGCCTCTGCTGAAACCTGTGAAGCTTTTTTAAATTTCTTTGTGGAGAAGATTTTATCTATTAGAGCACATATTTTACCCCCTTCTTATGACCCTTCTGTTATTCTTACGCCCTTAGCAATTTTTAGCCATTTTGAACCAGTGTCTCTATTTAAACTGGGTAAAATTGTCACCCAAATCAAGTCTGGCTCTCCCAGTGATGTTCTTCCCCCTCGCTTTTTTAAAGAAGTTTGGGGCACTATTGGACCTTATATTCAAAGGCTTATAAACAGCAGCCTGACTTTAGGCCATGTACCTGTAATTTTTAAACAGGCAGTGGTCCAGCCTCTGCTGAAACGCCCTGGCTTGGATGCTTCTTTGTTGAGTAATTTTAGACCTATTTCAAAGCTTCCTTTTGTTTCTAAAATTTTAGAAAAAGAAGTGTGCTCACAGCTGCAGACTTTTTTAGAGAGTCAAAACATTTTTGAGGTATTTCAATCTGGTTTTAAAGCACTTCACAGCACAGAGACTGCACTTTTGAGAGTTTTTAATGATATCTTATTAACTGCTGACTCTGGGAAGTCTGTCTTACTTGTGCTTTTGGATCTCACAGCAGCTTTTGATACAGTCGATCACAATATTTTGATTTATCGTCTAGAACATCATGTTGGAATTAGAGGCACTGCCTTGGAGTGGTTTAAGTCATACCTCTCTGATAGAAGTTTTTCAGTCTCACTTGGTAAATTTCATTCATCTTCTGCCCCCCTCCCATGTGGTGTACCTCAAGGATCCATCCTTGGGCCCCTTCTTTTTAGTCTTTATTTACTTCCCCTTGGCCATATTATTAAAAAACATAAAGTCTCATTTCATTTTTATGCAGATGATTGTCAAATTTATCTACCGCTGAAACACAATGACCCTAACCCCCTCAGGCCTATTTTAGAATGTCTTAAGGATATCAGAGCATGGCTGGCTTTGAATTTTTTAAACTTTAATGAAAAGAAGACTGAGGTCATTATATTTGGGCCGAGTGGATCTGGTGTCCCTCCATCTGACTTGGGTCCTCTTACATCGTGTGTCAAATCAATTGTCACCAACCTTGGAGTAAAATTTGACACAGCTCTTAAAATGGACAAACAAGTAAATACAGTGGTGAGAAAAAGCTTTTTTCAGTTGAGGCAGCTCTCTAAAGTAAAACCTTTTATTTCTTTTTGTGACTTGGAGAGAGTTTTGCACGCATTTGTGACCACTCGCCTTGATTATTGTAATGGACTTTATATTGGTATTGATCAGGCTTCACTATCGCGCTTGCAAATGGTCCAGAATGCTGCTGCTCGCCTGTTGACAGGGACACGCAAACATGAGCACATTACCCCTGTTCTTGCCTCCTTACACTGGTTGCCTGTCCATTTTAGAATTCATTTTAAAATTTTATTGCTTGCTTTTAAAGTCTTAAATGGCCTGGCTCCGTCTTACCTGTCAGACCTTTTACACCAATACACTCCACAAAGATCTCTCAGATCATCTGACCAGTCACTCCTTACTGTCCCCATGTCGAGACTGAAACACCGAGGGGACCGAGCTTTCGCTGTTGTGGCCCCCAAACTATGGAACAAACTGCCCCTCCATATCAGGCTGGCCCCAACACTTGAAATGTTTAAATCACTTTTAAAGACACACTTTTTTTCAAAGGCTTTCTAGGAGTATTATCAGAGTCAGTTTGTAGTCAGTTTTTAGTCAGCTGTTGATCATTCTTAATCTTTGTACTTTGTTAATCTTATTCATTGTATATCTTATTGTTTATTCTACTCATGTTGTGATATTTAGTATATACACTGATTTATTTTTATCTTTTTTAATTATATATTTATTTTGTTTATTGATTTCATTGTATGCTTAAAGTATGGTTTTTAACTGCTATCTCTGTTTTATTATTGGAAAGCACTTTGGTCAACTTTGTTGTTTTTAAAAGTGCTATATAAATAAAGTTGGATTGGATTGGACTGAGTGTACCTATTCTTTTTTTCTGGCCAAACAAGATCTGTCAATGCATTGTGTTTCTTTGCAGCACAGTGACCAGGAGGCGACACAACACCATCCTAGTAAAGGTCCCTGGCCCAGAAGAGAGTCAAGAGGAACAGGAGAGTGGCTCAGAGGCCAGTGATTGTGTTTCCAACGGTGGTCAATCAAGCAATGCACAGAAAGGCCAAAATGTCACTCTCATCACACTCAATGCAGAAGGTATGACCACGCTGGTGAAGAGGCACAGCAAGGCACATATCTCTAGTTTCTTCTTAAAATTAGAAAAGGACAAGTATATTACTTACATAGAGCCATAGGTTGTTTTTAATGCCCATGTTACTCATTTTCAAACTTAGTTCTGCCATGTGTTCAAAATGTCTGTATCACAATTTTTCTACAGTAGAGAGTGACAGTCACATATGGTGAGCACTACCATTACTGATTGTGGCAGGGGGGGAAAAAGCTAGGGGTTTTTCAGCCTTTTTTTTTCTTTCAAAATGACTTCCTGATCTTTGGCGACTTCACAGCAACAAGCCTCAACAATGTCACATCTGCAATCCCACTAATAGCAAAAACACTTATGCACTAAAAGTACACAGTGCTCAACATCTGCGTCAACTCTAAGGAAAAGTCACTTGCAGTAAATTACCCCCTGACATTTTTAGACCTCTCAGTAATTGATTTTGAATGTTTTGTTCAGTTTTTAGTTGTTTAATGTGTCTAACGTGACTCTTTCAGCTAATCTCCATATTAAATAGATGGCAAACTGTGCTGATGTGTTAATTTCCCTGTTTTTCTGCCTCAGATGCTGTTAGGCATTATTCATACCTTGAGTTGCATTACTGTGTTTTTCTGTCTGAAACCAAGAGAAAATAGTTAACTATGCAAACTTAAACGAAGTCCACATTGTCCCATTGTTGTGCTTGTTGGTTGGAGAATTTTTATTGGATCTGAATTTCTTGGTTACCTTCAAAGGCAAACTATTATTCATTCATTTGCAACTTTGGGTTACCATTATAAAAATTTCTGTTAGTCAACAAGTTAGATGTTACCATATGCCTAATGCATTGGTCATGTGGTTTACTTAATAGCTAGCATACACTGTGACCAAACAGCCAAACCACATATTCTGTTTTTTTATAACAGTTATACTAAGTTTTACACAAATTCACTCACTTCCTTTTTACTGCCACATGGGGGTGCTGTCATATTATATCAATTATCTCAGTGGCTGTTGCTGTAAAATATTTCTCAATCTGTGCAACTCTTTGAAGAGCCGTTCCTCCTCTGTTCTTTAGATGATTATCCAGCCGGCACCTGGTTAGGAGATGAGAACAACCCAGAGATGCGAGTTCGCTGTCCAATATCTGCAGCTGATATGCTTCATATCAGCACAAATTGTCGCACAGCAGAGAAAATGGCACTGACGCTGCTGGACTACCTATTCCACCGTGAGGTCCAGGCCATGTCAAATCTCTCTGGGCAGGGCAAACATGGAAAGAAGCAGCTGGACCCACTTATGATCTATGGCATCCGCTGTGAGTCTTGATAACATAACCATCTAATACTGGTAATTTTTGGGGGACTATTTGTTTTTGACAGAGCAGTGGTAGGTCTGGTAGTGAACATACTTCCATGACAAGCTGCTTGACATGCTATTTGTCATGCAGAGTTTGATGGAAAGGTTGCCAAACCATGTAGAGATACCGTAACATTTTATTTGTAGGCTGCTGGTACTGATACATTTTCAGAAAGTATTAGGAGTTTAGGGCTTCATGCTACCATGGGCTTTGGAATATGTTCTTTGGGAGTGTTTGTAAAGTTAGCCCCTGTCAAGTGCACAGAGAGCATCTGGTAACTACTATTTACCTCATGGTTTCTTATATACTAATAATTTCACTCTGTCAGGGTTTGACTTTTTCAGTTTTTGATTTTAAGTAATAAATGAACTCTCTGAGACCTTTCCACGTTTCGTCCCACATTTCGTACAAAGCAGCACTGAGTAAAACACAGAAAATAGAGTGCACTCTGTATTCCCAAGACGGGTTACAACAACATCCATTCATCATTGCACACATGCATTAATGTGCAACACATTTCAGAACATACCAGACTCTAAACGACAAGCACATGTCTGGTAGAAAGATCTTAATGGAGTCACTCTCAGTGCAAAAAACTCTTTGATTCTTGATTAAGTGGAGTCAGGGTTACACTGGTAGGGTATTTATTTATATAACTATAGGCCCTTCTTACAGTGTTAAAAGGGTCTCAGTTATCTGTAACCTATGCTCCAGAGTTCTGATGTACCCACTGTATCCCCCATTGGTGCAAGTAGACATAAGCAGAATTAATATTCTTTGTGAACTGCATGTAAGATGGTCAAATAGTCAGAAATCCCCTCCTCCCACACCTTGTCCACTTGGCTAAGGGATGTCTTGGTAACCTTTTGCTGTAAGTGTCTGGACAAGGCAAAACAAAAAACATCCAACAATCACAGCCTAGTCACACCATGACTGGCCAGCTGTGCTGAGGTAAGAAAGAAGTATCCCCACAGCATACACCATCATGCCTTTTTGCTGCCTTGTAGTTTGGCCGATCAGACTCTATTTCCTCTCAACAGCATGGGTGTGTAGTTACATGTAGATTTGTTCAGGCCAAAGAGAGTGTAAAAGGTAAATGTTGCTTCTGGGAAAATGAAAAAGTCAAACCAAACCCAGTGTCTTAAACCTGCATTCTATCTTTGGGCTGCCAGGGGGCGATATATGTGGCTCCCGTTCTACGAAAGTCTTTGGGGAAATGACCCTCTGCCCTGATCTCTGTTAACACTTCTCTGAGAAGTTTATAGACTTGCTCAGTCATTTTGAGCTATATAAAGTGTTATCTAAAATAGGGAGGATTTCCAGGGTGTGTTCATTTGCTAATGAGGAAGAGTGATGTCACTGAAGTATGAGCCATTATTTGTTCTATGTATGGTTCCCATTCAGAGGAGAACAACAAAAAAGAAAGGACAATTTACCTTACCTACAGAATAACTACCAATTGCAAATCAGGGGCTTTTACACACCTGATGTGTAAAATGTGTATGAATATGGTGTGCCGTTCACATCGAGCACACAGTTTCAGCAGGATGAATCTGCAGTATTACATGTTTTGGATCAAGTGCGATTTTATTTATTTAGGTATTTATTAACCCCCCCACCCCCCCACCCCCCTTTCTGCATGTGGATCTGAAAAATTCCTAATGTGTTTTTTTTAAGTATAAGCTATATGACTGTATTCTTCTAAAAATGTTAAGAATTAAGCCTTAAGTAATGAGCAATCTGCTCATGCTCTTGCCACCAGTTGAATGTGTTAATATTTAAGTGTACAGAAAGTCACCAAAGCTAAAAGCAAAATATTTTATTCCCATCAGTACTGAAAGAGACTGAACGAGACAAATGAAGTAAGGAATATTTCACTAATTTTAGGTTGTTGATTTAAACCTTAGGTAACATTGACCTCTTCATGCTCCCACAGGCCACTTATTCCACAAATTTGGCATCACTGAATCAGACTGGTACCGGATCAAGCAGAGCATTGACTCAAAGTGTCGCACTGCTTGGAGACGCAAGCAACGTGGTCAGAGTCTGGCTGTCAAGAGCTTCTCTAAACGAACACCTCGCAACACAGTCACAGGTAAAGTACAGGTTGTTTGTTTTTTGTTTTGTTTTTTACCAGAGGCTTGTTACATAAGTATAAATGTTTCTAACATCACTGGTACACGTTCATTTGTCTTAATGTGGAGATAAATTTAGCTAGTTTTCTGTAATTATTCTTTGATCAAAGTAGAGGCAAAATTGTAAAAGTAAACTGCAGCAGAAGGAGACATCTGTTGCACACTCTTTGTTTTTATTTATAGGCCAGTTAGAAAACTAGTTTTCTGTTTGTCAGTGTCAGTGGAGCAGAAAGTGAAACCACTGGATTCATCTTTAAAAGAGCTCTGCAGTCACACAATCTCGATTTGTAAATACTGGTGATGGCCACAGTATGTCTGAGCAAAAGTATGAGGTCACGTTTGGTTTGAGGATGGGTCAACAGATGGACTAAACCAGTTGTTCTCTGTAAATATGCATGCATTTTTATTTGGTGAGTAATAAACCCACCCTCTGTGTCTTGTTCCACGCACATTCTCCATGCAGATTCTGGATGATGCTTGGCACGTTTTATATGGTTGCTATTATTTAGATCACATCAAATAGTTCATTTGGGCACACCTACCTTATTTTCAAAATGTTTGAAATTAATTGCACCTGCTAATATTCAGGATTTTCACCAAGTTCCTGGAATGGCAATATGTAGATGCTAGACATTTTGCAGGTCCTTGGCTACATTTTGTAACGGTGTCCAAACTCCTAATGGGGACATCGTCTCTGTTTTGTTTTTTCTAATCTGTGATTTTCTTGTGTGTCTTTCTCTTGGAAGTGAATCTTCCGTTCTCTTTTCTGTTCAATCCAGCTTTTTAACTAATCACCATTTTACCTACTCTTAGCGTTATTGCATTCAGGCAATGTTGACTTTTTGTAGGACTGCACAAAGTGCATCTCTATATCCATCCATCCATCCAACCAGGGGTAGCAGTCTAAGCAGAGAAGCCCAGTCTCCTTCTCCCCAGCCATCTCCTCCAGTTCATTCAAGGCTTTCCTAGGCCAGCCAAGAGGTGTAATCACCCCATTGTTCCAGCGAGTAGACATACTTATCACATGCCTAAACCACCTCTACTGGAGTTTCGATCTATCCTTTCAGTGTGTAGAGTACTTTACTCTGAGTCTGTCCAAAGTGACTGAACTTCTCAACCTGAGTGGCTGGCCACTGGGCCAGCCACTCTTTAGGGGAACTTTTATTTTTGTCACTTTTATCTGTGATCTTGTTATTTTGTTCACTACCCAGAACTCGTATAGACTTATAGACTCCTTTGCATCCTTTACACCCTCCAATATCCTCCAAAGGATAAAGAGTTCTTTGACCAGGAGGAAAACTGGTTTGTTCTTCCTGAATCCAAGGTTTGACTAACGGATGGACTCTCCTTTCTAGTACGCTGGCATAGACTTTCCTAGGGAACGATAGAGCAGTGTTTTCTCCTTTTGACTCACCTCATGGTTTGCCAGAATCAATTCAAGGCCGACTGAAAGACTTGTTCCATGGCCTCATCAAACTCCCCTCTTACTGAAGTTTTTGCTTCAGCTGCTGCCAGAGCCACACTCTCCTTGGCCTGTCGGTACCTGTCGGCAGTGGTTAGAGTCCGAAAGACTAATGAAGCCTCATATAGCCCCTTCAGCTTGACTGCTCCAAATCATGTCCACCGTGTGGTTTGGGGGTTGCCATCACAACAGCCAATGCCATCAACCAGCGAGTGCACTGGTTAAGGGCAATGCAAAGGGATGACTATATAGGACCATGAATCCCACTTCAGTGTTTTGCAGGAGCAAATATTAGTAGGCAAATTTGGGAATCCAAAATTGAGAACTGAAAAAACACTACTATTATAATGGTTTGGGATAGATAGCCTTATTTGCAGCACAGGGTGAATTAAATCAATTTCCACATATTTTTTTAAAACTGCTTTTTGGCAGGAGTGAAAACAGTCAACAACCACAGAGACACAGAGTACTTTGCTTCATCTTATTTTAGCTATTTATTAGCTAGTTATTTTCAGCTACATGAAAGCCATTTCAAGACCGGAACCCAAAAGCAGTTTCTGCAGATGGTTGTAATCTGCACACAATGCCTGCAGTCCTTCCCTCCCTGTGAGTCAAAACCTCTCACCTCTGTCCAGAGAAATGTAAGACTGCAGGGAAACCCAAATAACCCATGAGCACAAATTAGGTGTGGGTTGTCAGGCCCCGCCTTTATGAGCCATAAACACCCCAGAATGTACAATGCAAAATATTAGTTGCAAATGCATCCAATAACATAAATCACAAACACAAATTAGTCATTTTGCATAAATCAGAACTGGAATATTTAATAATCAATTATCATATAGAGTCCAAAATTTCCCAAGCAGGAGTTCTTCCTCATGTTGCAAATTTCTTTGTTTTCATGCTTAAAAAAAGCAATCCGACTACTTTTCTCATTAATGTCACTTCTTGTAAATAGGTCTTTTATTACTTTATATTTAAACATTGAAAACGAGAAAGTGATATTTTATTTTGCGGCCAGGCTCCACTTTGGATGAGGGTACTGATATCTATTTGACATCTCTGTAGATGCTGTTGTGCATTTCCGTGGGATGATGGCCAGGTCTGGTCAGGCTTTCAGACTGCTGTTCTGATAACAAACCCCAGACCCTGAGTTTGGCTGCTACACCATGAATCTGTTTGATGATTCTCTGGAGTCTTTAATGTATATTTAAGTGTCTGATACATTTTAAAAACCGTAATATTCTGTGGATGGCCTAGGATGATCCAGAATTTCTTATTAGAATTTGGTTATGTATCCTGGAATCCATTGAAAGCTATTTCTCACCTGTTTTTACTGTGTACATGAGTGCATCACTAATCTTATTGCTTTTCTTATCTAGAGGAAGGAATCACAGAAGAAACAGCTCACATTGAGACTGCCACTCAACAAACCTTGCACTATACATTGGCCAATCAGCAGGTCCAGTTTCACCGTATTGGTGAAGATGGACAAGTTCAGGTGGTGAGTGTCAGATTTTTTTTTATTTCCAACTCTCTTTAAATTCATAAGAAAACATTTTTATTGATTGGCAAACACAACAGAAGAAAATCTTTCTGCTCATATCTCTGTTCTTTTCTTTGTCATGTGTGTACTTTATCTAAGAGGCCCTCAGAGCTGAGTTCATAGTGTACTAGAATGGGTCACACCACCCACTACAATTACCCTTACAGCATTCTGGAGGATAGTGCAAATTATGTCAGTGAACCAGTGACTCATGGGATGTACATGAACAGATGCTATGGTCAGAGGTTGCGTTCAGGCTCAGTACAGTGTTATAGGTAGGCGGATAGAGGAAGTGACTGGATCTTTTAGTTCCCTCAGCTCTGAAATCACCCAGAATAGATGATCAGAGTTAGATACCAAGAGTCACAATGTCAATATATTCAGAGTCCTGATGGGTTATTCAAGAAGGAACTAATTTATATTTTCTTTTTCTAGTGTTAAAACTTCATTTGTACAGGTTTGATAAGCCTATGTGGATACAATGTGATGAGTATTTCTGCTGTTTCTGGTTTATATCATACTACATTATATCATATATTATATCATGATGCATAGTTTTGGCAGTACTCGTGACAGACCACTTCCCTGGGAAGGGAACAGATAGATGATAAAAAATACAGGGTAGACAGGCAGGAAGTGCTTTCAGGGAAAGGTGGGTGAGAAAGATTGTCAGGAGTTCTCCCTACTTGCCTGCCTGAGTAGGATTGTGCAAGTAATGGTCTCAAGGATTCACATTGTTGAGTGAGAGAGGGATTGCAACACCTTCTCAATATGATAACTTAGTCCTGTAGGGAAGACCATCCAACCTTACATCTGAGTATTAAAGACTACAGTTGAGCCTAAAATTTATTAGTACTCCTAATGCAGTAGGAGAAATTAATACTTGCAAAGAGTGATTGAGCATTGCAACCATCATTCCATAGTAACTCAATGTAATTTATCATCATCAAATTATATTTCCCAAAATAGAGCAGCTTAGTTGTTTAGCAAATAATTTGATTAGATTACATTAGATTAGCCTTTATTGTGTCTCCCTTGGGAGAAATTTACCTTGGACAAGCCAGGGAAACGCGTCATGTAAGCTAGCAGATGCATACAAACTCTCATTTACAATTCCATCTATTAGCATTCAGTAATTTGATCAATAATGGCAGTAGAGAAAATTTAAAGCTATTTAACTTACAGTTTGGTACCCCGTACCTTTTTTCCATCCCTTTTTTTCACATTTTGAATTTTGGGTCAGAGTTTGATGGAAAGGTTGCCAAACCATGTAGAGATGCTGTAACAGATAATAGATTCAACAATTGTCCTATAAAATAGTAACATAAGGCATTTGTTCACTCCATGGACCCTAAGCCTTCTTAAAAAATGCAAGCGCTAAATCATGCACACACCCACTGTAAGTGAACACAGAAATACTTAAAAGTCGTCGCTTGTTCAACTTTCGTACTACTAATCAAACCCGGGCTGTGATCTCCAGTAGATCTTGATCTTGGATCGAAGGTCAATTCCTTATTTTTCTTTAGCTTTAACATTAGGTTTGAAAGCTTTAGTCACAACTGTTTGTTTTTTTCCTTTTTTTTTCTTTTTCTTTCTTTTTCTTTTTTACATTTTTTATTATCACTCTACAGCACAGGTGTTGCACTCCAGGCCTCGAGGGCCGGTGTCCTGCAGGTTTTAGATGTGTCCTTGATCCATCACAGCTGATTCAAATGGCTAAATTACCTCCTCAACATGTCTTGAAGTTATCCAGAGGACTGGTAATGAACTAATCATGTGATTCAGGTGTGTTGACCCAGGCTGATATCTAAAACCTGCAGGACACCGGCCCTCGAGGCCTGGAGTCCGACACCCCTGCTCTACAGTAATGATGACTGGGAAAACCCAAAGAGGATGAATTAACTTAAAAACACTTTCTAACCACTGTGGGCAATTTTGTTATTGTGGGTTATGAAGATTATATAAACATACCTTTTAACTTTTTTTTTTTTTTTAAATCATATTCATGAAATTGTTCTAGCTTCAGCTATACCTCATCTTCATCTGTGTGTCTCAGATTCCACAGGGGCAGTTGCACATAGCCCAGGTACCACAAGGAGAGGAGGTGCAGATCACACAGGACAGTGAGGTTAGTGTGCAAGTGCGCCCGTGAAAGAGGGGTTGTAAAATAGAAAAGAAAAATAAACAACCACCCTGAGTCACTTCTCTAGATTTATTAAATTCACTTCACTAAACATGTATCTAAAAAGAATATGACTGTTATGTAGAACGATGGTGCCAGTGGTTGTAGTCAGCCATCTGCTGATACCTACCTTTCTTTATTGTTTATAGTTAAGTCAAATTTAAGCAGAGTTAAGTTTCGGGGGTAGAAAATCAATTCTGTGTATGTTATTGTGGGGGAAGTTCACAATGTTAATTTGTATTGTTTGAATTTAGTTAATGTTTGTGATTTGAATTGTTTAAAGAGCTATCTGAAATTATCCACAATATTTGTTAGAGCTGGAAGAATCTCCTGTTTTGATTAACAACCAAAAACAACCACTTCTATTCATTTTAGCTAGTCAATGGTAGGACTGGTATGATTTTCACTGCATTTGTTTAACTATAAACAAAGGAATACTTGAAAAATGAATTTTTTGCACGACATTACATCTGTTCAGTGCCAACTTCTTACGGCAAGAGAACTGCTGATTAGCATAATATACAATGTCTTATAAGAAAGCATAAGTGTGGAATAATTGTCCTGATTACATTGATTTTACAATGGCTGTTTAATTTTGTAATCTCACAAGCAGCTTATTGTAGTCTCTAAACTAGTCTACTTCTACAAAGCAATTTAAACAAGTTTATCAAGAACCTGTATGTTTGTTTTGCTCACACAATTAGCTGGCAGCTAGCTGCTTGTCTGGTGTTGCACTAGACGTTTTAGACATTAGTGAATTTTAGCCAAAGTAAAGTTTTTTCAGTGAATGTCTTATTGTTTATATATGCTATCTGCCAGATTATGCACAAGGTTTTGAATTTTGTTTTCATGTAATGCCCAGGTGGCTTATTTTCCCCACCACACATCCTTGCATGCGCGCACACAGCCTGTCAGTTGAAATCAAACTCTAACTCCAAACCACCCCAACTTTTAAAGAGGAATTTCCGCATCAACATCTTTGCTAATGATTTTAAAGGATGTGGGAGAGAGATTTATTTCAAGGCGCCAGTCTGTGTACACATATATACATGTAATCACATACTGTATATGATTCAGGCCACACATGCTTGACAGCTCGGCATTTTTGCAAAAGCAATTGACACCTTAACCAAGTGTTTTTCTAATTTCCTATTCGGTTCTACTCCTAGAGGACACTTAGAGGAAGAAATGCACAATTGAAGGAGAGAGACTGAGTAAATTGGAGGCAGAAAACACTAAAGCCTTTCCTGCACTTTGTGGCTGAGCCCAGATTTTTTTCCCCTGTCTTTTCTCTTTCGTATTCCATGCTATTGTTTGTTTTTTGGAGTTCAAAGCTTAGCAACAAAATCCCACTTCTCCCAACTGCCACTCACAGAATATGTTTTCATTTGGAACGGGCCCCTTTCATCAAAGGGATTGGTTTTAGTGTGCTTAAAAAGGAAATGAGCTGTTTGAGAGATTACACTGCTCTCTGGCCATATGGTAGCTCAGACAGTATTGCATATATACATGAGATAAAATTAGCTAGAGCAGAAACAGCTGAGACCTGAGGATAGCTAAATGTGTCTTGTATAATATCCTTTTGCAAAATGGTCCTGTTGATATCACTGTGGGTGTTTAGAGATTTTCTAATAGCCACTATATCTCGATCTGAGACAATCATGCACTTATGTCAGAGCAAACAGATTTCTTTTTATGTTAACAGGGAGTCGAACTCTATCCAGAAATGAAAATACATGGATGTTCCATTCACCTCCTCTCAATTACATACACTGGCAGGAACTTATCATGCTGACCTTTTCACACTGCATATCTGATTGGCTTAGATAGTTTAATGACTTGTTTAACTTAATGTGATTTCAGCTTCTTAAAGTAGTTAAACCAAAGTCTATATATTAAAACATAGGGCTGCTGACTGACATGACATTTCTGAATTTCAGGGAAATCTCCAAATCCACCAGGTGCATGTTGGCCAGGATGGACAGGTAAGAACACGTTTAAGCAAGATTTCTGTATGAATATGCAGAATGTGTAAGCAAGGGACACGATTTTTGGTATTGGAAGCTTTCTGGTTTTTGAGGCACTGCAATGCAGTCTTGACATATGTGGGGGGGGAAATGCAGATGGAATAGGAAGTCCTAAGTATATCTAGGATATCTGAAAAGCCAGCAACTGATAATTGATTAAAGTCCTGAAAATTGACAGTTGCCAGGCAAGGCTAAATCCAGAGGCTTTTGGGTTGGGTTCTCAGACTGACAGCAACTCAAAAGATGTTATAAAACACTAACTGATCTTTGCTGTAGATTTTAAAATATATATATCTCATATTTTCATACTTCGTGGATTATGTTTGCAATTACACTGTCTGATTAGAGGTTAAAGGATGGAGCAGGTCATTATGACTTTGAGGAGAAATTCTCTGTTGGCATTCATATATAATGTAAATGTGATCAATGAACCAGGTAAGGTGTCAAATAACAAAAGCTTGTGTCCCATTTATGTTTCAACACAGTATGTTTCAGGATAGACTAATTAGATACATGCCCCACACACACACACACACACACACACAACACACACACACACACACACACACACACACACACACACACACACACACACACACACACACACACACACACACACACAGAGCAAGATGTCTTTTGTGCTCTTGGTGTCCGTGTCTTTGTTCATACCACTCCCTTCTTTCCTTCTTTGTCACTGGACTGAGAGCCCTTCCTGTTCCTTTATTCTTTCCTCTGAGATCCAAGTGAGTCTCGATCAAAGCAGCGTTGGCTGTGTATCACCGATACATGCCACATATGGATGCCTGAAGACAACCACCATTTCACATTCATTATTTCATCATGTTTGTCTAGAAGCTAGGCTTTAGGGAAGGAAGTGCCTTCTCACGCTCCATCTGGTGGTTATACTATTTTGTTACCACAGGTGTGATTATGTAACAGCCTCAGAGGGCCTTTTCTTCCTGAATGGAGGCTACACAAACTCCCTCCTGGGATCATCAAAAGGAGATTGTTTACTTACCTTTTTTTTTAAAGGCAATTAAGAGATGGGTGCGTCACAGACCCATCTTTAACTTATCTTATGGTGCATCACATGGCTGCTGGGTTTGTACACTTTGGTTGCCAACCTAGCACAAAAAAAGCATGCTGTCATCTGCAAAACGTTTTTACCAAACAATCTGATGTCACCCGTAGGTACGGCACACTATGGGGTAGTCAAATATGTGCAAGCATACTTTTCTACTAGCATAAAATGAAAGCATGGTAATTTTTGGTAGAGCTATAAAATGGTGACTCGGGCCAGCCTTTTTGGATTTTATTTCGGTGTCTCAGCAGTTCATTCTGCACATAAACAAAAGCTATTGTGTTTGAAAGCACTGCCGATTTACTGGTTTCTTCCAGGGTTTGTTAGGAAAAAAGTCAAAAATAATCTGTAGCCTAAAATTCAGGCTTTCGTGGTCGTAGATTTTGTTGTCTTATAAAGTCTGGTCATAATTTTGTTTTTATCATAAACTGAGGAAACAATAAAACAAGGCTTTCTCTGTACACATTATGCCAGTAACCAGGGTAAAGAATGTAATGTAACAACCCATCTATGCAGTCAGTATGGTAATTGCTTTTTCCAATATGGTAAGCAGTAAGCAATTACAATAGTACTATGTTTTTAGGCACCCCAACACTTTACTTTTAAACAGATACACTCATCAATATATAATATTTCAAAATCTGGAGCAAAGAAGGAGTTACACCACAGCCAGCAGCTGAAACCACTTGTTTCCAGCTGGTCAGTTCTTCATTTTATAGTCTGATTATGATCCCATCACTCAGTTCCCTCATAGGTTCAAGATGCCATTTACTCTGCATGTGCATACATTTGGGTTGCATGAATGCATCTGCTTTATATCAGATTTTTGTTGTTGTTATTGTTGTTTGTATTCCTTTATTGACTGTTAAGCTTGGTGCGTGTTGTCAATTGATTAAGGTAGTCAGCACACATCCATATGCTCCTTCTCTTCACACATGCGTGTTCATGTCCTCAGATGACCTGTTTGGTGAGCCTGACAGCAGCATTCCTCTCCGTCTCTCTCTAAGATCTTAGAAGGAGTTTTGGCTAGAGTGTGGTTTAGATTTTGTCCCATTACACACATTTCCAGCAGTTATTCATATGAGTTCAAAGAGTGCATGAACTACTCTTGCAGATTGCCATTGGGGTTAGCTCTTCTTTGTGGTTTACACCATGATTTGCATGGCATAGATTAAAAAAAAATGTAACTTTTGAAACTGTATTTTTTGTGGGGGATTTTCATGTGTGTTGCATCCCAAGATAGAGGAACTAAAAGCTCTGTATTCCTCAGGGGGTATCTGAGAGTCTATTCCAATGAAAAGCTCCTTTATTTTTTTTCTTATCACTCCCTTTTTTAAAGCTCATATTTTTGTTGGGTTTGTAAAAAGATATCAGAATTGTTCCAAAACAAACACCAAGTGACTTACTCTGCTAGACCTCATGTTGTAGGTCGAGTTGTTCACACACATCCAGTTACATGCGACAATGGCAGTATCTCTTCAATTACAAATTCTCATATTCTCATGTACTGGAGGGAGAGCAAATCTTGGGTCAACTCTTAAATCTTGATAGCATGCAGTTAAATCACTGAGCCATTTAAAAGAAACGGTGCTTCCACAAGTATGTTAGTAGTAATAGCACTTACTCAGGAAAATGACAGATTATAGCTATATTATGATTGCTGCAGTGTGTCTTGGAACGTCATTTGTTAAGAACCTCAGACACACAGTAAAGATCACACTTGATCCTGATGTGTATTTTCTTAAATGTGTAATTTGTCTGTTTACAGAGAGCCTTACATCAAATGGACTATGAATGATGTCAGTGTTTTTGTAATCTGGCAGACTAGTGCTGAGGCTATGTTGGTGTAACCTAGCCTACGCAATTCATCACAGAAAAGCCATCTTTTTATCTCACTCTGGGACCACTTCTTCTTTATTTAACTTTCACTACACTTATGTAGTGTAGTTGTGGCTATGGTTGTCTTTTAAAAGCTACCTGCCACATCCATTTTCTGTTAGATATTTACACTCTGTGGTACTATTTGAGCTATATTTGGACCTGATACCCACATCAAAATAAAGTCAAATTTTCAGCTCAGCACTGATTTTTTTTTCTTTTTCTAAATAACTATATAGCTCTTTTGGGGACTTCTAATCCATGTTTATTTCCTTTTTGTAAGGTGGTCTGGCTTGCATTATTCTGTCTCATCAGTCTGTTATGCGAGTAGACTTTATATGAGTCATATCTGGTCACAGTCTGTATAGTCTGAATAATCACTCCTAAAGTTTCAAATTACGATGTCATCTTTCATTGGGATGATGAGTCTAAATCTGGCTTTACAAGCTTTATCATGAAAGACGTTAAATAACTTCTTCTGTTGATTTATATCCTTGTCTCTTTACCAGGGACTGTTAAAGATAGTGGACAGGTTAATTTTGGAGTTTTTGCCAAATCGATCTTTTTTTAAACTCTCATATTAACACGTTTTTACTAAATAGCATGTTTTGTGAGTTCAAATCTACCTTTTATGTTCTAAACAGACAATACTGCCTGTTCACAGAAACATATTGATATTCTAGTTTTGGATTCTTTGGTTTTAGAACAATGGTGGAGAGTCCCGGGTACTAAACCCCTACTGGGGCTGTCTCAATCAAGGTGTTCCTTAGAGTTGCTAAACACCTATAGATCTGAGTCATCACATGAGTCAAGTTGTGGGTTACTCCTGTCGCTGGGGCTGAGAGGTGAAACTTCTATGAAACATTGCCCCAACACGGCTGATAGCTGGTGCCATAAGCCACCACCTATGTTTAAAAATGGTAATTCACAGTGGATATAGATGGCCTCCTTTACTAGTCTCTAAAAACATCTGTCTACTCTATCTAAAATGTGGCATCCTCAAAAGAGTGTCCTTTCTCCTTTAAGTAAGGCTAAGTTTTGTTGGATTATTAATACATTTGCAGTATATACCTATACAGAACATGCTTTGCTGGCAGTCTACCGTCTGTCCATCTATCATCCTTTGTATTGCTACTAGAGACTATGTCCATGCAGTGAGAAGAGAAATGTGCGGCACACATCTTAGTTTTGCACGTTTGTCTAATGCTACAGCCACATTAGGGAAAACAGTCCAGGAGACAACTGCATGACCAAAATGATTGTTACTGTGTGCAATGATTTTCTGATCTTGTTACCTTTGAAATGGTGCTTGAAATGCTTCGAACCAGGTGTGCAACCAATTGCAGTCAGTTGCCAAAGGGACTTTAGTGTGTTAAGACAGCAATAAAATATCAATAACACAGAGACGGTCTGCTTTCAGTTTGAAACTGAATGGGGTGAAGTTGGCAGTTACAACCTGATCGACTGAGTGATTAACTTTGATAAATCTGCTGCCATATGCATACTCGGAAATTCACACTAACTACTTATATTCAGAGCCCAGCATGTACTTCATAGATTTGAAACAGAAATTCCTCTTTCATGGTTATTGCAGGACAGCAATTTAACTGCTAACATATGGATTTTAACTTCTATATAGGAATATAACCCAAATACAGTAAGGGGAGTTATTTGGAAACCTTTGCTAGGTCGTCCGAGAGTGACTGCTGTCAGTATAAGTCAGACCATTTGGATCACATGCAGCCACAAGTTGAGTGCTGCACGATCAGCCCCTTGAGCAATCACTTGGTCACTGCAGCTACTTCAAGTTGGGCACTGAATATGAAAAAATTCAATGCTATCACTGGACAACCACCAATTTAGTCACAGTGAGGCGCGTCCCATTTTTTGCATGCTAGTGTGATTGAGCCATTGTGTAGTACAGATGACTGTAGAGGGGTTTTTTTGGTTTTTTTTTTCATCTACACTATAGTATACATTTGTGCATTATGGATGCAGATGTTTTTGTTACTTCTACCATGGGAGTCTATGCCAACTCAGCCATGAACTTGGTGCCACTGTGCCAGCTGAAAGTCTGAGCAAAACTGGTTTAGAGCGATCCAAAGTTCCCAAATTGCTCATAAAACCCTCTCATGCGGACGGAAGAGAAGGCAGACCATGAAGCTATAAAATAACTAGCCTTTTACTGCACTGCCTGTCTGCCATAGCCTCTTATCTTATGCCCTTCTGTATCTCTGCTGTGATCTTATCCTGCACTGATGCAGACCAAATGGAGGATTAGAAGATGAAAGGAGTGACTGATGAGAACAGGAGAAAAGAGAAAATATGGGGAGGGAAAGGCATTAAAAAAAAAAAATGCCTGAAAGACATGTTTTGTAATGCTGATGATTTAAAAACAGACACCAGCTGAGCTGGTGAACAAAAGCATACTCTGTAATACAAATGCAATGTACCAGGTATAACTGGTTAAAAACACAGGTGGAGATTGTGCCCTCTGCTGGACTGTTGCCTGGCTCAGGCAAATACAGTATGCTCACAATGGCTGCTGACAGTTCTACGTGCAGGTGTTATTTTTTTCTTGGATGCAAAACTGCAAAACTGTAATAACTGCATCTTTTGTGCTTTTGAGCTGATATTCAAATGCAAAACATTCTTAGCAATACTGGCCAAAAATACTTCTATTTTACTTTATTAAACTTTTATTTGATCTAATGTTATTTGATGTGCTCAAATCTTCACTGCATGTAATCTATATCTCTGAATAGACAAGTCAGTAAACTTCAGCTAAACTGGTTTTTGGAAGCAGACGAATGCTCGTCACATCTTGCTTGCAAATCTTTTTCTGAAAGCTCTGCAGTCTTTCATTTATGTTGAGCAAAGTCGAAGCGGTCTGCGGGCAAGATTGACTCTTGCCATCTCGCCATAAAGGCCTGAATGATGGAGAGCTGCCATCTTTAAATTAGAATTCTTGAGGTTCTGCTAGAGCGGCAGGTGGGTCTTCATGACCAAGGCTCTTCCTGCTCAGTTATTTTGTTTTGGCAGTTTAGCCAACGGTACAAACTTCACAGTTAACAACCTACTTTACTCCTAGTAAGACTGTATGCATTGCTTTGTGTGGGTGGGGGTTGTTTTGTTTTTGTCTTTAAATCCATTGTGGATTCTGTGTATGTCCAACTGATACACTTTGACACATTTGGACTTCAGTCAAGTGGATACTTTATAGAAGAGATTTCATTGTTTTTATTTTTAATTTTCGTATGTTTGAAATAATGTCAATAAATAGAGCATGAAGCGAATCAGCTCCAAACATTGCCTGATTCCACTGAACGTGAATCGCAAACACAAAGAATCTCATATTAAAACATGCAGTTCGGGTTATTAGAGGACTCTTCCAGTCAGATGGCTTTAAACCTAAGCTATGTCAGTCTGTAAATGCAGCACATCTCAAGAGACTACTATAAAGCTTTACGAAATTTACTGATCCCATCATCTGCCTGCATCATTTATCGATGATGGACCTGATTACCTCCCATCTGGGGTTTTAAACATGTTGTTCTCTCACCCCACCTCATTTTCCCTCAGTTGAAAATTTGCCATCCTTTTCTGTCATCGCATGTTTTGGTGCATCTGTTGAAACATCCCAAATAACAATGTTCATGGCCGGTATGAGAACTGGGTCATAGAACTGAGTCCAGCTCTGCACTGGTCCCTCCAGTCTTTTCTGCCAGGACATTCAAACATAGAGCAGATACAAATAGTTTTATGGTGATGGTGAGGGAAGCACACATTGTTACTGGACAAGATAGGGATAAAGGAAAGGAAAGGAAGAGTACAGGAAGACAGTGAAAGTAGAGTTTAAGAGGAAATGGGGATTACTGTGTTTGACTCGAGCTTTGTGAACTTATGATATTGTAAGCACTTTTGTTGCCTGTTGTTGGTTAGGGTTGTTGCAGGTCTGCTGTGTGAGGACAATGTGTTTTTGTTCCTTTCTACACAAAAGGCAAATGTTTGAACAATAAGTAGGCTTAACCTCACAGAATCAGGGTGTGATGGAATCAGACTGCTGGCTCATGGCCCAAGTTGTTTTCCGAAATGTGGTTTCTGGTATTTAAGGGGATGTTGAAATTCCTGTGATTGACAATGTTGGGCCAGGATAACAATTAAAAGATACAAACAAAATGTTTTATGACCAGGGTTTAGTATAAGTGGATTGTACGTAAGCCTTCAAGGATTTGGAAGACTAGTGGTGGATCACGTTTCAAAGAAGTGGTCTGCTTCATGTCTTGTGGCATCATGGGGCAGAGATAAAGGGACACAGATCGGGGAATCCTAGTTGTGTGTGTGTGTGTGTGTGTGTGTGTGTGTGTGTGTGTGTGTGTGTGTGTGGGAGGGGGTATTTGTAAGTGAGCTTTTCAGAGTTGTTCAGAGGAGGATACCCCCAGTGGTGTTTTCTTTCGTCTGTGTGGGCAAAGTCTGGGTCGCTGGCTGTGTGAGTAAGAGAGACCAGATGTCTTAGATGCATTTCAGTATGAGTCACCCTCAGCACAGGGGCCTGGTGCATATCTGCCTTACCAGTGTCAGGCATAGATGGCTCCATCATCATCATTCAATGCTGCAACCTCTGTAACCAAGTCCATGAAGCACCGTTGTCATGTAAATTTCTTAATTAGTGAATTTATCACACATGAGTCATAATTTTGAGACTAACGTTCAACAGTCGTTCGAATTACTCTTGACATATTTACAGCAGACCCTGATTTTACTGTTGCTACAGTAAAGAATGGCAATTTTAGCAAAACAACTTCCCTGATTTAAAATTAACCTCCAAAATGGGGTTACTAGTTTAAATGCTTTCTGTTAATCTGTGTGTGTTGGATAAATAAAAACTCCAGAGAAAGGATGAGGTAGAAGTACCCAAGCTTTATTTCACTGAAACTGGAAAATCTACAGGAAGCAGTAAAAGTAATTCTGATAGATTCATAGTTGATGTGATGCATCAGTGAGTTAAAGACTCCCAATAAGCTACATGCTGATGAAAGATGACAGATGTCTTTCGCAACAAATCTGAGATTTGAATTTGTTGGATTCTTGGCTGGTGTGTGTCAAAGGCGCCGAGTGCATTTAAGGTTTTCTGTTATGGAAGTGCTTTGGAAGCCTAAAGGGTCAGCCAGAGGTAATTTGGACATGTCAGTACGTGAGATCTAATTTTCACTGCAATTTTCTTTTTTTTGTATTTATGTATTAAAAGGACAGTGGCACAATTGAAAACAAACATAAGATGCATTGCTTTAGACAACTGAGGAAAATTACATTTGATTGAAGAAGCGTCTTGGCCTCAATAATGCGTGTTTGCAAATCTAACTAGATAAAGGATCTTGTTGCGATGGGTAGTTTGGACAGTGCAGTATTTTCTTCATTGAATTTTACAACCTGTATTTATCATCTTCCCTGGCTCCATTGAGTTAAACAGAATAATTGGAAACATGATAACGGCATCCTTTTAAATCATGAAATTTACTGACGCTATAAAAATGGCGTGGTCAATTAGGCAAGCCAAGTTTGGATTTACGCTAGAGAACAGTGAAAACCGTCAATGAAATGTACTTCTCTTTCGTGTTTAAGGGGCCCTATTCTTAATTACAGCTGTTATTTTTGTCATCAGTTCCCTTTTGATTTTCTGCTCTGGATCAGAACTCAAGTGAAGTTGGTTTTATCATAAAACTTTTCTGAGCCCTGCCTGAATCCGACTCCCAGTCTGCTGGTGGGAGTTGTGAAGCAAAGGATGCAAGGGAGGGCTTGATTCTTTGCAGGTGTTGAGCTCTAGTGTAGAAACACTTTGATGGTGTGGGTGGAAATGGGAAGCTTTGGTTCAGGTCACAAGTTCATGTATAGCATGCATAACAAGTTTCAAAGAAGTATATTTAGCTAGGAGATATATCTGTCAGAAATATATGGTAAAGATGCATCAACAAATAAGTGGAGTAATTCTCAAAACATAGAGGGGAAAAATCAATACCATAGTTTTTAATTTCAGTGTTTTGACTTCATTGAGTCACATTACAATCTGAGGTCCAGCTGAAATCAGAATAGCCAGCGTAAGACTCAGCAGTAAAATAAAAGGCATATGTAACAAAGCGGTAATGACTGCAGTGAGACATTTTACAGTCGGTGTGATCATTTCCCCAGTTCACACAAAACAATCACTTAGAGCACTTCTGTGTCTATGGCCATCTTTATGGCCAAGTTGAACCCAGGCCTTACTCCCTCCCCCTGCCCCCCACTCCTCCACTTTGACCGCACCTACCCACCCGGAGCTAGTGTTTCTACTTGGACATCTGTTCAGGAATGGCTGTTGCAGATGTTGTTGACGGCTATTAAGGAGAGAGGAAGTTCCAGGCACTCCAAAGTCCAAATGTTTCTTTTTTCATTTCCCTGTTTTGGTTTAGTTTTTTTTTTCTCCAGATCTGAAAGAAGAGGCGGTATTCCTACGGGAGTGATAGGAACCAGATTTTTATTGGTCTCTTTTGCTACAATATAGTCGGTATGAATTTTGTTTCCTGATAAATAGAGGGTATGTTTCTATGCCGCTATATTTGATTCCCAGTGTAATTTTAGCAAGGGAAGCACAATCTTTAGAAACTTAGACACACACGCACGCTAACAGGGTGACTCATAGCATCACCCGATCCACAGCTGAGTTTAAGTGAGACCTCCTGAAAGACTGGGAATTAATGCCAGCTTGCATCTGGCTCATGCCTTGTGAATGCTGGTTGTCTCACTGTTGCATTACTCTTGGATGGTGACTGAGGATGAGGATGGGTATTCAGAGGTGTTGTCTTTTTTTCTTAACACCCATTACCTTTGTGTAAATCAAGTGTAACTACTTTCATATGAAGTGAATGCAGAAAAAATTTAAATTGAATTAAAGCAAGTAAATGAAGACTTGGTAAAGAACTTTGCTTATCCTTTTCGTTATTTTCCTTCGCTGTTGGAGTTGCGAATGTTTTCTGCATCAGGCTGCTGTTGTTGTTCACTTGTCTTTCCTCTCCCATTGCTGTATTTCTTTAGCGTCCTGGATCCATTACTGAAAGCATTACAGCATCAGCAAAAGATTTATTCTTTTCTTCCCTTTTTCTCTCAAGACCGTGATAGCTAACAAAGCCTACAGAGAATTGCTCTTCTCTCCAGTACTGTGGGGCAGTACCATAGCTTTTAATGCTCCCTGGCTGCTCTTCTCTTTGGCACTTGGTCATGAAGGTGGCCGGCCATTCAAACTGATTATTTAAGACTTCAAATCCCCAAAACCTTGAGGTCAACAGTAACTTATTCTCTTAAGATCCACTGGTGGCCCCTATGTCTGACAAATTAAGCCCCCTAGATCAAATCTAATATGTTGGGCAACGTTTTAAGTGACTTCTTCCAAATCTTAGTTGAAAACCGATGTTATTATGCAATCAGGCCAAGTAAATTTTTTCAGTGTCAGGAGACTCGTGTGTTCCAAGTACAAACACTTCTCACCTTGTATAATGTATAATTTGTTTCTACTTACAGTCTATTTGTTGATTCAGCCTAATTTACAAAAATCATAACTTTTTACCTCGTGAAAACTTTTCTTGATATATTAAAGTGATCTTTGTTTTTGCATCATTGCCAACCAGCCTAATGATGATTATGTTCTATTAGCTGAATGAGTGGTAATTATCATCAGTACTCAAAGAATTGCTTTATAGTGCTTTATATAAACTTCCAACCTTGAGGTAATTATAGACAACAAAACGATAATTTATGCTAATGGGGGAGAAAGATAAAGAAAACCACAATTTATCCCCTGATTAGATTTAGTTGTTATGAGCGAGAGCATTTCGTCTTGCTGTTTTAGACTGACTTTATACTTTAGAGCCAAGCATGACAGTATTATCCTCAAATACTGGAGACGAGTTGTTCTGACAAAGAAAGTCGTGGGACAGGATATGGACCCGAGAAGTTCGTGTGTAATCGCTGCAGAGATCTCACACACTGTTCCAACTTTGTAAATGCTTTTGTGAGTCTGTGGGCTGCTCCTCACAGCTGAGAATGCAAACTGCTCTCAAATGGAGGTTCAGACGTTAATTGAGTGAGACAAGTGTTTACAATCTCATGTGTCAACCATAGCATCCCTTAAACCCCGGTAATTGTACACTTAGATACAGTAAGTACTGACGTATGATCATGCTTGAGTTTATGCACACAGGCACACATACTCAATGTACGATTTCAGACAGACAAGCGCTTGAAAGAAGCCAGTTTTGATCCCTAATAGAAGAGTAGAGACTGTAGAGATGCAATGGATGTCTGCCATAACGAAACCATTAAGCAGGTGGCTCTTTCCTCTTAGTTTCTCACCGAGCTGTCTGTCTGAACACTTTTAGCATATAGTTTCTAAAATATGATGGCTGTTTCAAGAATGTAAACGTCGTTTGACACAGAAGGAAATGGAAATGTTTCCCAGAATTGTTAGCATTATACACCGTTTCTGTATGCTAAATAAACATATAACTGGAGACAGAAGGCAGGGAGCTTTAATTTAAACTGAGTTTGAAGATTGGAAGAAGACGACTAGCTCTATCAGGATTTTTTAGTCTTAATGCTAAGTTGGCTGGCTGCTGGCCTCAGTTTCAGATTTATAGTAAAGATATAAAAGTGTAATATCTTAACATGTTGAGTATGAACATGAAATCCATTTTTTTTAAACGAATGAGTCGTCTTTACACCAAAACTCCAGGCTAAGGCTCTAAATATTTCAGTGTTTTATAGGTTCTCACTCAGTGTGATTCCTTTGACCCAGATCTAACAGATGACTAGATTATACTAGGTCAGCCCACTTAGCCTCGATCCACTCCTGTCCTTGAAGCGTCCTAATTATCTCATGAGTGAGTCAGACTGATTTCTTACACTAATAGCTTCCATCGGGCTGGCTTGGCCTAACATACTGTGGTGATGAAGCAGCACATTTTGTGGTCAGATTGGCAGAACTTCTTGGCGGAGGGTACTGGGGTGGTTAACTGAACCTTTGGGGCACATCACAAGCTCAGAACTTTAAAGTAATGGCTGGGCTGGGGGGTTGGGAAGCAGTGTGGGATGTTACAGGGCAGCAAACATCATCTGTAATGAGTTTTTTTTCCCCTTCCTTTTCTTTTTTTCTTTTTTTTGCCAGCTTGCATTTTTGGCCCTATTTTTGTGTGTGTGTGTGTGTTGTGTGTTGGTGTGTGTGTGTGTGTGTGTGTGTGTGTGTGTGTGTGTGTGTTGTGTGATGTTGTGTGTGTGTGTGTGTGTGTGTCTGTTAAGCATATGCAAGATTATCTCAGCAATAAGGGCACCTTGAATAGGACCGAAGTACAGAGCTCTCATAACTAAAAGCTTTCCAGGCATCACTGAAATAAGGAAAAAAAATATCAATAAGATCCTGCTGTCAGGTCATGTTGAAATGCATTTCTTCAAACCATGCACAAGCACAAAGCTTAGTGAATATTTCCCTCCATCTCTCTTTTTGTATGCTTGTGTTGACAGGATGATTGTATGTTAATTTGTATGTCTGTTGTCACATGAAAGTTTTGTTGTCCAAATTAACAGCAGTGCTCTGCAAGTGTATACATGCAATGCAATCCTCTCTGTTGGTGGTTGCAGTCTATCTATAGGAACCACCTCAACGAACTAAAGCTCTACTCAACAACACTCCAGCTGCACTGCACTGCTCTGTAATTAGAGCATCAAAACCGCAGATCTCTAATGTTGTCTGGCTGACTTTCAGCGCCGTGGGAGATTAGGATCCCCTTGCGATGTCTCACTAACCATTCTCCAACAGTTTCCTTTCTTTTTCTAAATTTGAACCCAAATGAAAAACATTGCTGGTGAGCATAACACATTATAGAACCCAGGAAAACAGAACTTAATTGAAATGACTGGATCATAAAGTTTCTCTTAGATGTGATGTATGATCCAAGAGTGGGATGTGGAGAAGTGAGAACAGTGGGGATGAAATGTTTATTTATGCCACCGCATGACTCGTTCCCAGTTGCCAAGTTTCTTGCTGCATTTGTGTGTCATCATGCTTGTACTCAGTGATGACTGTAATCATTAAAGACATAAAAAACATCAGATAGGACATCAATAAAATATTCCTGTGGTTGTTTCTTATTGCGTTTGCTGTAAAATAATGAGTTTTCTTATGATGGATTTTTACACTTGGCAGTGGGGAAACGTATTGAATATGTTTTATTCAGCTCAGTTTTTCTAACTGATTCATGAAAAATCAGAGAAAGGACTAAAAATCCCAGTTGTGTTTGACCTTTCCGCTTTCCTCGCCACTCTTTTTCTGCTCTAGGTGCTTCGTGGAGCTCAGTTGATAGCTGTTGCTTCAGCTGATGGAGGAGCCACAGCAGTGGAGGGCTCCCCACTCCCACCTGACATCCAAGTGCAGTATGTTCAACTAGCTCCTGTTGCAGATCACACGGCTGCTGTACAGGTAAAACACAAACACACACACCCTCCAAAAAAAGCAAAACTCCGCAAAGAGCACATTGAGTGTAACTGAGTAGCCTCATGGAACAGATCCCCCAGTAGTAATCTTGCAATTTTATTGCTTGCTTTTAGTTATTCCACAATAAATGTTGCATTTCAGAATACTGTAAGAAAACATGTCATGTCTGTTTTGATGTTGATCACTTTTGTCTAGTTTGTAAATAAACTGTAAATATAATCTGTTTTCTGTTAAAACGATGCCAGTCAGACTCAGTAAACAAAACAAACAAACATTAAGATGCCAAATTACCTCAAGAATCAAGAATGTATATAAATCCAAATGGGGCTGGTTTCATTTTCTCAAGCTAGGATGCATCTTGGAGCTTGCAGTTATTGCTCGAAAAGGAAATGTACAGTCTTCTACCTTTAAATGTATTTATTGAACTGCATTCATGAAGAGGCAGTAAATGTACTGTATATTTTCATTATGCTGTTCAAATATTGCTTCAAAAATTTAGCTAAAGTACTTGTAGGTACACCAAATCTGCTTTTCTCCTTTTCTTATACCATCGCTTAAATGGCATACATTCTGCTTTCTGTCATTATGACAGGTGTTTGGACAAACAGTAATTAAACATAATCAAGTTGAGGTGGAATGTTACAAGATGGGAGAAAGTAGTAATTAGTAGATATTTCTAAAATCCTTCAATGAGTGAGCTTGCTGAGCAACAGCCACATGTGGAATCAGGATGTTGTGCAGACACTTGCCTTTGTAGTCTTTGAAGTGGTCACTTTAACCCTTCAAAAAATGCACGTCTCCTTTGTTCTGTCATCTTTTCTTTTCCTCAGATATGATGAATATTTAGTCCTTTTTTTCCTACTTTTTTCCTTGACGCGTGTGCTACGAGTCAGGTTTTTGTGGTGTGATAATGTAAATAGGCGGAATTTCAGCCTACTTCTGGTTCCAGTCCTGTCCTGATATGAATCAGGACAGGCTTATTCATCTCCCTGTAAGAAATGCAGAGCAAATGTGCTGACCAGCCATACAGCAGTGGATTTGAAAGGAAAAAAAAAAAAGATTTTGCCTTTTGAGTAAGGAATTGCTGTCCACAGTTGTCTCAGTAATCTGTTCCTTGCCCATGTGAACACGAAAGTAGTTAGAGCATTTTATACTGATTACATTTTTTGGGTGTGGATTATACACATACTGATGGCCTTGTTATACAATTTATTTGTGTACTGAGCCCACAAAGTTTTTGCCACTCAATGTACTGTATTTCAGAATCTGTACTTTATATTTCTGTGCGCAGTGAGAATTCAAGCTGTTTGTTTACACAAGTGATTTGTTTGAATGAACCTTTACATCTAAAATGAGCTCATTTTTTTTCCTAATGTTGGATTGTACACAGATCTTGACAGATATCAACAAAGTTGACAGAAGTCTGATCAGTCACAAGTGTGATGTTGATGTTGAGTAGAGCTGGGGTTCACCAAGAGCATGTGGACATGCTCAACAACAGACTGAAACTGCTCATAAACAGCGGTGTGTTTACTAACCGAGTAGACTTTAAGCTCCCATTCTAAGATGTTTTAAAACACATCTGTATGCTAACATTGATATTTTTCCAGGTTTAAATGAGAAACTTTACCCGAAAGGACCTAATAAAACAAAGGACATGTAGGCTGTATTGTTTTGATGTCCTAGTTTAAACGTTGTTAACTTTCTCTTCAGAGTTCATAGAAAGGTTATTTCTTTTCCTGCTTTTCTGCAGTCTGCTAAGTCAAGACACTGGCTCTCATCTGTTTACACACATGTGGAAGCATTCATGCAACATGCTGGAAAATTACTCCAGATTTTGCATTTAGTTTTCTCTGCATTTTCTTCTTTTTCTTATTTAATAGTTTCCATTAGACATATGAAGTGGTGCGCAATGCAAGGCGATATATTTTTTATCTAAAGAATGCATAGCAGTTCTAACTTCTGGCTAAACTGTGACACAGTTTAAAGCTGAGACTGCAAAGCACCGGCAGCCTGGTTTTAGTACACATGTTACATATTTTCGTTCTTCCATTTGTTATTTGCAAGGGTAGAGCTAGGTCTGTCCTATGATAGCTTAAGAGTCTTTCAGTTCTCATTTAAAAAACAAAACAAGCAAACTTGGAATCAAAGGTGTTGAACTTGCCATTTTTACTGCCGCTGTGTCTCATGTTTGTGTTGTGTGTGCTGCTATGGTACAGCTGTGCTACAGTCAATGCTGTTGTCTTGTGACAGCACGTTGGGCTGGAGAGAGAATTAAACGCTGCAGGTGTGTTTGAGGGAACCTTGGATGTGTGTTTGAGGAACAAATGAGTCACTCCTCATGGTCATCGTCCAGAACTGAGTCATGAACCTCATCTTTTACAGGGCTTTTAGACACACAATAACTCGATACATCTGACATCGACTATAGAGACAGTCAGGGAAGCATTTAAATCCAAATGGCTAGCCTCTTGTTTTTCTCCACTTGTCAATCTCCTCATAACCTCTCCCTCCTTCTCTTATATATTTCTTCTGTAATCTATCTTGTCATTCCTCTGCTCCTTCTGTGTGTTGTTATTCACTGTGGTTGTCTTACACAATAAAATGGAATCAGGATATAGCTTAGTCACATTGATTAGTCCACAGGAAAGTCTTCATCATTTGTGATAGGTGTCATTAGGCCTTTACAAGGTGTGACCGCAAAGTTTTGGGACTCCAGCCATTAAAAGATGTAAATTCACCCTATTTTTTTTTTCCCCCAGAGTTGTCTCCTTGTGTGCCTTTGTGGTCCTGCTAATTTAAGATCACTCCCTGGAAGTTGGGTTCTGACCACTTCCATTTACACATTTGGGATTTTAGGATGGGCTTTATGAAATGCAGACAGCTTTTTGTCTCAATCTCACTTGACTTTTGTAGCGAGGCAATGATATTGTGTGACTATATTTGACTAGTACGTAGAGAAAATGCTCCCATATCGTGAAAATGAATGTTCGTCACATTTTGGGATGTTTATATATGAGGTTTAAAGAGTATAGCTGCTTACCAACATCATTTTGTCTAGCTTCCCTACAACTGGACCTCCTGGCAGCTTTACAAGCCAGCACTTTTTCCACTTGCCATGTCAAAAATGGATAACTACTTTGTGTTAACCTAAAAGTGCCTATAATCCCAGCTTCTAACTGCTTGTACCCCTACTGGCAAAGTGATCCGATTTCAAGGGCTAATTCCAACAAAGAAGCCAAATTGAGGGCGAGATTCATTATATAAGAAACCAAAAAAGATTTAACTTTTGGCTTCTTGTACCTTCATTTGGTAGGAATGGATTAAGAAAGGCAGGGAAGTGGTGAGACAGAGGGTGGATGTGATGCAGCAATGAGTGGAGACTTGATCCACTCCCACAGTAAGGCGTAAACTTTTGACAAAGAAAGTCCCAGCCTCAACTGAGGGGAAACATATTCCTTTGAGATCAGCGTACTTTTTAGTCAACTATGTTTCAGTTGGTTAGTTTGTGTTATTGCATGTCTTTTGATCTTTTAACATGTTAGTTATGATCCAAATGTTTGTGTTTAAACATTAAAGTCACAGCAGCTGATGATCAGCTGCAACGTTCTGTCACGTAAAATTGTTTTTGTGAACGGATTTTGGTGGTTTTTATGAGAGCAACACAATAGCTACAGTTACACAAGAGAAAAGACTGTCTGACAGGAAAAAATAAACAGTTAAAATACTCTCTGGAGCCTCCCAAATCATCTGAAATAACCCTTTGATATACTCCGCTCTTCAGAGGACTTAAGACTGGTTTAAGACTGGTCCTCAGTCCCCCTTACCTGGTGAACATTCAGTAAAAGTACTGAACGTTTATTGTATTTTCACCTTTCTTGTCACCTATTTCATCTCTTCTCTTTTCTTTATCTCAGGCTGCTGAGCTGGCACCAGCCCTGCAGGCAGACATGGAAGTGAAAGAGGCCATCCAGGGTGCTATCCATGGAGACAATGGCGAGATCGTCCAGATTGTGACATCTGTGGCCACTTGAGAGTCCATCTGGTTTGACAAAGATTAGAATCTTTCCCTACAGCAGGACCTGAAGAGTCTATGGAAGATCGGGGGTCAACAAATGCATACAGTCTGACAAGCGCTCAAGTTAGATAGTCTTTTAACAAATATTGAAGGTCATGGATAAAACAAAGAGGAGCCTTTTTTCTGTTTTCCCCTTGCAAACTGCTTAATTCATTGTTAGCCAGATGTCGCAATGTGGAAATGCTCAGAGATTGTGAAAAGACCAAGATGCTTCAAAATCAACTGTGGCCCCTTCTGGTGGTTTCATCACTATAATGACCTGACAGGCCGAAGAATACACAGCGGGATTATTGTCTCTTCAAGGAGGGTGCTGCTCCTGGACACCATCACCCTGCCACTTCATCAGCACCAGTACTTGTTTACATCAGCTTTGGAAAATAGTGGGTTATTTGGACTTCAGCTGTTTGACTAACCCTGAGATTCCGCAGAGGGTTTGCAAAAATCCCTGAAAATTCCTCAAAACAACCAGCACTGCACTCCTTTTTTCGTCCCTTCTTGTCACAATGATCTGAAGGAGAAAGTAGAATTTGCTGTGGACAGCTGCTCTTTGTCCTAATTGATTTGATTTCCCAACACTCACCTGGATCTGGTCCATATTATCTCTCCTGGCTGTGAGACACTTTATTTTGTTCAACTTGTTTTAATGTTGCTTCAGCCACACAGCTTTGTTTGTTTTTGGTTTATCTAATTGTAACATGTTGAAATATTGGGGGAGATTTAATTCCAGAGGTAGAAGGCCGTGAAATGGAAGAGACCGGGTCAATGGTAGACAGTACAAGTTGCTTATAGACAGCCAGGGAAACCCTGAAGTTGTTTATATCCCCCAGTTTTGTCTCTGTGACATCCATTCATGTGAATAAAACATGTTTGTGGTTGCCATTAAAGTGTGCTTTTGTTTAGCTTTCCCCCTCTAGTTTCTCTCTCTCTCTCTTTTTTTCATCAGACATGGTCATCAAAATAGCTCCAAGACATGACTTCGCTTTGATCTACTACAAACAGACAATCGAAATGAGTCTGAAATGATAGTTGGGGTTTGAGGTCTTGTTTCATGTTGAGCTAATTTATTAGCTATTTTTGAAGTAAATCTGTATCATGTCAACATCAATAAGTGTAGGATTAGGCTACTGTACTGTCAGGAACCCTAACAAAATACAGAGCAAATATAAGCTTTTCCATACACTCGACATGGTTTTTGGCAGGAGACTATAAATTTATGTTTAGTCCTCATTATAATTTTTAAACTGTGACTGCATTTTTTTGTGCCCACTGCGTGTCTATGCCTTTCTTTAAGTAAAGACAAAGGACTCTTATTAGAATGATCCTCAAGAAATGACTAAGAAAAAAAAAGATGAGCGAGACACTCAACTGTGTTGGGATATGTTTCCCATGGTCAGCATGATGTAATAGTGTATTTTGGAGTGGGGAAAAGAGTTAGGCGACAAAATGAACTCGATAAAACAACATTCATAGTCTTGGCTGCTTCCTTTTGTTTCCTTTCAGTCTGTTGCTGTGTTTGAGTCCTTTCACACAGCCTCTTCATCTTGTACATTCCCCTCACTGCTTCTCCCACGTCTTGCTCTTCTCCCACTCAACTTGTGTTTTCTTTTCCTTTTGGAAGTTGCATTGAAGTTATGCACTAAGCTGGGCTAAAATTTCATGGGATAGTCAGGTGAGTGCATCCCTTGCCATAGCTGAGTTGAAATGCTGGCACAACCCCCTGCTCACAGTGAGCCCTCCATTAAATCTTGGACTTGGAACGGGATAGACCTTGCTCTTCACTTTTACAACTATGGACTCTATTCAGGAGCTGGAATTGGTACCATAACTATGGGCTCTCTCGTGGGCTGCCTCTAAGATAACCTGCTGACAACTGAAGCAAATGATAGATGGAGAGATGAGATTGTCTGGAATGTGTGTTTAGAGAGGAGGAGAGGAGTGACAGGCAGAGAGCAGGCGTGTATCTTTCCCTTCTTTCTCAGCAGCTCTGTGTTCACCTGCAGAGACAGTGGGTCTGCTGGCATCTGCTCTTTGTCTACGTCATCCACAGGCAGGCATCCCTTAGGATGTTCAGCGATGAGTGAAGATCATATTTGGATCAAAAATTTCTAAACCATGTGTGTTAATGACAAATGCAGATGTAAATCTGTCTCACATTCACTCTACTCCTAAAGGTCACAGGTAAGGCTTTTAGAAACATTTCAGTCCTTTGAATTGGTTTCTGTTACGCATGAACAGAGAAAAAATATTTTTATAGATGAAATTGTGGGGATTCTGGGTGGATGTATCACTGTGTTGGAGCAGAGTCAGGAGCATGGCTGCTGTTATATGCATCATAAAACAGCACGGGCTTCTAAATGTCAGTTTTTATTGGTTGAAGGTCTAAAAATTGAAGCTTTATTCATTATTTAAACAGACTATATAAAACGAGAAGTTGCTAATAAGAGCTGTTTGACAGGCTTGCAGTAGGTATTATCCGCAATATATCGTAATATAAAAGAAAGGGATCCACATACACTCACTGCTGTTTTATAAGTTGCAGGTTTCTAGTGCTAGGTTGGATTCTCCTTTTACCTTCAGGACGGTCTTAATTCTTTGTTGCGCATATTTAACAAGGTGGTGAACAAATGGTCATAAATGGATGAACATGATCAGCAATAATATTTAGGTACATCGTGGTGCTTAAACAGTGCTCAGATGGTACTAAAACATCCAAAGCCTGCTAAGAAAATAACCACTACACTAATACACCACCAGCAGCAGCCTGAGCCACTGAGGATAGATCCACACTTTCATGTTTTTACACCAACTTCTAAATACCACATCTGAATGTTACAGCAGAAATTAAGACTCATCAGACCAGGCTATATTTTTTAAATCATCTGTTGTTTAATTTTGATGGGGCAATCCAAATTGGAGCATCAGTTTCCTGTTCTTAGCTGACAGGTGTGCCATCCAGGATGATCTTCTGCCAGAGCCCATCTGCTTCAAGGTCCAACATGTTGTGCGTTCAGAGATGCACTTGTACATATTTTGATTTGATTTGATTGTTTTTTTCATTTTTTTTAAAATTTCCACTCTGTTGCTTAGCTTGAACTTAAGCAGATCATCTCGCTCATGTCTACGAGCACAAATGCATTGTTCTGTTGCATTCGTTTAGAATATGTAAACAGTATACAGAAAGTAATTTAGAAAGAAATACACAAAAATAAAGCAAAAATACACAACAATATAGCTTCACATTTGCTGCTTTAGTTTACACATACAAAGTGGGAAGAAGTGCAAACTTATAAGTTATTATTTATCCAGCTTTCTTATTGATATAAACCTCAAAAACAACAACATAAATATTTATTAGTGCAAAGAATTTAGACACTATGTGAAATACAAAATATAGTTGTGTATAGTTTTTACAATTCCATAATTTTACATCCATACATCAAAGACAAATACCTCCAATTTTGGAATGCTGATTGCGAAATCTGAGCAAACACAGAATAACAACTAAATAAACCTTGTGAAGTGACAGCAATGCTAACCAACTATATAGTCACCCTGTATCTCCTCAAGGCACCCTCTGACTTCTATATTGTGTCTGTTCCTCATGTGTATCATATATGATCAGTCCTACATGCTATTTTATTATTTCACTCTCTCGAGACCCCCTGATCATTCAAAGACCAGTATGTAGAGTTTTAGACACCAGAACATCCAAAAGTCTGACTTCTGTCAGCACGTACAGTTTCACACTTTCAAGACTGCACAAAACTACAATTTTCCTTGATTCAAGTAACCCACACAGGTGCGTCTGAAATTAATGTTAATGGGTCACTCAAGAACAATCAATCAAATTTCAGGCACCAGACTGACATTTTTGATGTTGTCAAAAGCCAAAAAGAGTCAAATCTGACCAGAACAGTTTGTAAGGGTTAAAATGGCCACGAGAAGTTCAGGTGCCGTTGGTAAATCACACAGAGAGAGAGAGAGAAGAAAAGAAAAAAGCCCGCAAGGATTAAGAACCATGTAAAGATTGTTCAGTTTCAAAGACTGGATGGTATTTTATTGAGACAGCATAGGGAACTCCCTGAATCGTGAAAAATAGTCAAACCTTTGAGGAGAAGTGGGTGCCGCAGAGTCCAGCCGAAGCTGCCTGAATGGGAGGTCCTCCTTTAGTTTGGGGACCAGATGTGTGAGAGAGGAGGGGTACAGAGGCAACCAGACAACAGCTACAAAATACTTCCTAGTTTCTCTAAACAAACTGCATAAGTTGGTAGCTCAGACCTTCGGCTGAACGCACGCATCTGATATCAGCTTCAGAGGTAAGTTAGATAATTCCACGGCCGTTTGTATTGATTACTGAAATGCGCATTACGTCGTTGCCCTGAAGGTGAACCGAGGACGTGATGACGTGAGGGGGTAACTGCTTTTGACAGACCCAGGGTGTATGATGTCTGAGCTGCTTTTCTGCTGTTCTCTTTATGGTAGTTGCTTCTACTTGACCGCCTACATTCATTCAAAAGCAGTAATTCCAAAAACGAGCGCAAATGTTGTGGCGCGTCATAGCACTTTGGCACAGTGTGCAGTCATCAGATACAGACTGTTAACGTCTAGGAGTGCGCAGCAGGTGCGCCATGTCACCTAAAAATAGACAAACAAAGCTGTAATGAGCTTTAACAGCAGTGATTTAAAAGCGTTAAAGTGGAGGCAGTTTCGTTGTACTGTCAGTAATCAACTACATATACACAACCGACAAGTTGTTGTTGTTTTTGTAAGTTTTTTTTTTTTTTTTTAAATACTCGCATAAAAGAGATCACATTTAATGTGATATTAGCATTGTTTTATGTGTGTTTTTGTGCTGTTAGTATGGGTGAGCTGGTTGCAAGAAATCATCAGAGTTGACTCAGAAGCTTTGCCTGTTTTATGAGCTATAGTGCCATAACCATCAAACCTTTCTTGCATATATTAAACGTCTCAGCCGGATTAATTTATTCTGTAAGGTCTGTGGTTCGTTTGAGCAACTTACTTTAACATTTTTATTAGCACTGAATGCCATCATAGTAAAATTTCATTATGTTAGTTATGGAGGGCCTACTGTTTAACTTAAGCTGCAGGGAACTTAATAAGATCAACATTGCCTCATTCCATGTAACAAGATTTATGGAAAGACTTTCATTCAGCAAACTATTTTTATGGATTAATATGAACAGCCTAGGCTGTTCTATTATATTTGCATCCAGTACAGTGAAAAATCTGGAACGTTGAATCTAATTCTGTGACTCTGGCACTCTTGTGGATCAGGATAAGAAAATTTACACTTTGTGAGTTTTAACATGCCAGAATAATCATCTGTTTCCAGAGACATTAGGGACTGAGAGAGGTTGTCTAGTTTGGGAAAAGCCCAACTCTAATCCCATGGGAGAACGACTGCTTGTTTGTTAACACCAGAAAGCCCTCTCATGTGATGAAAGGGAAAACTGAATGTACCCTTTTCATTGAACACAAATGTAAGTACTCTGAGATGACCCGTTTGATTTTCCTTCTCTTATCTTTGTTATGGTTACAAATATGATTATGCCAAAGATGGCATGCAGTACATGGATTTGTCTGGAGCCGCAATTGGCTGATGTCTCAGAGCATGATTTTCTTGGGTTCGACTGATTCAAAAGGTCAGGCCAGGAAAACAGGGACTCAGAGGTTTCGGGGACAGTTGAACACCCATCTCTGATCCTTCATCCCACCATCTCTGGTTAAAATCACCCATCAACCCACCACGAGTCCTATAATGTCACTCTGTATGTGTGAGTGTATGTGGCTGGCTCGCATGAATTTACAGTGTGTTAGTGTATATCCAGGGGCAAGAGTGTTTATGAGGCTTAATAAATTGAGCTACTTGCCTCCTATCCGAGCATTAATGTCGACCAGAAACGTTCCTTTTGGTATTCTGTGGATGTGCTACAAGCTTCGAGCCCAAGGCCGAGTCATTTGTTAGCTTACTTGATCCCAGTTTGCACAAAACAGCTTGCCACCAGAGTCACTAAAAGTTGAGATAAAGGAAAGCCTTGTTCAGTATTTGAACATATTCCAGGCTAGAATGAGCATAGAGATTTCACATTCAAAGATAATGCAGAAATGGAGCGATCAACAGAATCTGCATGTGCAATTCAGCATGTGTTACTTAAGTGTGAGGGGGAGACGAGACAGAGAGGATCTTGGGATAAAAGATTAAGACAGATATGAGTTTTGGGAAAGAGACAGGGAAAAGGAAGAGAACAGCTACACTGCAGCATGTTTTCTATATAAGAAAAATAGTACAATAAGACATCTTACCATAACAAAGCCTACATGTTTACAAGTAATGGCAGATGTTTTCAAAACAGCTGGCAGATGTTTAGTATAGAAATCATCTTGTAATAACTAATGAGCATTACAATTTACGAAGTTCTTACAAGAAGTTATGGTCAGCTACTTAATAGGGGGAGAAAGGGGGAGTAAGAGTTTTAACTTAGACGTAATTATATTTTTCAGATTGGGCTCACCGTAAAAATGTGTCTGTGTTTTAGGGTGGAAATAGAGTGTCTGTGTGGGTTCTCGAGACCATCCAGGTCACGTTAGTCTAGAGCTTGAAGAGAGGACAACTGGATTTATTTAGGAGATTATTTGAGAGTGTTCTAAGGAGTGAGATATTTATTAACGGAGAGAGGCTTGGCCCTCATTTTACAAGTGACCGTGTTTGTTTAAAAGGCTGTTGCATCATGGGCTGTTACTGCATCATGTGTCCATTATGTAAGTGACCCAACAGGCACAATACCAGGGCCCTTGAATTACTTCACTTAGGTGGAATGCATGTTATTATTAACAAGACACTAAGTTTAATGAAAAATAATTTTTTTTGACAATATCTAGTTAATATAGCATTACAGCTGTGGACAATATTCAAAAATATTCAATATTCAAAATATTCTGTCTTGGCAAGAAAAGCTTTGAAGTTTGGTTAATTTCCATGAGAATTATATTAGCTATCCTACTATTATAAAGTAGCCAAATGTTGTGTATTCACTGACAGAGAGTTCTGCGGTATCTTAACTATTCCTAGGACTGCACTCTTTGACATAGACCTCAGATGTTATTTCTGGAATCTGCTGGAGCCATTCTCTCAACTCTTATTATCACTGGGAACAGTCTAGACTTCACTTTTCACATATTTTCCAGTTGTTCTTTCATCCTCTTGTACTTGTCAGTCGTCTTGTGCTGCTTCTTTTTGATGGTACTATGAGGCACAATTGTCATATATTCTGCTTCTTGTCAACCACCACTATATTTAGATGGCTAGCCAACAGCTGTTTTTTTCCGACAGGCTCTTAGCTCTGCTGCTCTTGGTCACTTCTGCATGGGTTTGTTTCCCAGTGGGACTTTGAAGATCCTTATCCATCCATGGCAAGGATGTTTCTGTACTCTATCTGTTATGGCCCGCCTAAGGGTGGCCAGACCACAACATGATCCATCCTCGTCAGACCTCAAGCTGCCACATCACACAATTGGTACGACTCTACAATGATTTATTTACAATATGTTATTTCGTTAGCTGGTTATAACTTCAGGGTGCCAAAACAACAAACAAAATGAATTTACCAAACTTACCTAATCAAAATATACAAACAAAAGAAAGCTATAATGAAAATAAAAGGCAGTCCACCCCTACGAACTCTTTGTTGGGATGAGCTGAGGATGAATGAATGGCAGTCCATGGCAGCTTCAACATATGTCATCTCCAGCTAGATAACCAATCCATCTTCTGGATCCACCAATCACGGAGAGGCACCTGCACACTGAGATTTACATGCTAAACAACAACCCTATGACATCAGTCGTAGCACCTCCTTTCACAAGAATTAACATTCCTCTAAATGTTTAATTCAAAAAGCAAGTTCCAAAGATCTAGACAAGGCATCAGCCAACACATTATTCTTACTATTTTTGTAGTTGAGATGAGATGAGATAGCCTTTATTTGTCAGTTGCAGGTCTTTTGCCCAGTTGATCTGCAAGTCTTCCCCTATCCACAGCCCAAATGACTAGTTGCCTGACTTAAAACCTAAACCTAACTTTACTCCAAGTTTGTCTACCATAATTTAATGATTATTGGGACTAGCTAGACTCTCATGAGAAAAACACAATTGCACATTCTCACAGGTTATGTGTTTTTTCCCCCCTGACCTTTCTAACTTCCAGTAAGGGTTCATCTAAGATAATCAGTCATCAATATGTAGGTCCTCTAAGCTAATCTTCATATACTAAACCAGTATTAAAATCACACAGCAATAAAGACTAGCACCTAAGTCTTTGGTTTGAGTTGCGCATTTGGAAAAGGAACACTAATGGATTCTGATCGGTAAACGCTCGTACAGGCAGCACACTCAATCCAACGTAAACTTCAAAGTTCTGTGAAGCAAATAACAAGGCAAGAGCCTTGTGATCTATAACTTGTTTATTTTCTTGCAAGAGAACAGCTCCTGCACCAAATGAACTGGCATCAACTTCCAGTTCAAAGAGACGCTAAACATTTCTCACGGAGAGGCACCTGCACACTGAAATTTGCATACTGAACAATAACCCTACAACATCAGTCATAACACAGGCATAGTCATGCATCTCAGAATGTTTTCTCACATTACTTTGGTCCATATCCCTTGATAAGTTTGTAAACTTGTAGCTTTTCACAAAGTATGATTTGTTTCCCACCAAAGATCTAAAACGCATTCCTAGAAATCATGTGAGAATGTTCAGTTTGCCTATTGGCCAAAGTTGTCTTGGGTGAAGGCAAGGTTTTATGCTCTGGATTAGTGGACAACACTGGAGAATTTACTTCCAATATTCGTATTTATCTGGGCAATTTTGTTCTTTTTATGTCTAATTGCTACAGTTTGTGTACTCTATGTGTCTGTCTTACTCTCCTGCACGCCAAAGCATACCTGGCTTGCAAACTTGCAAACCTCTTTTGATTGGAACTGGATTGAGACTGCCTTCTCCAAAGGGTTCCAAAGGGTGTTTTTACAGTGTTTTACATCTCTATAAATGAACTGCATCAAGTGGGAAATTGAAACAGAGTTTAATTTAAACGTACTAAACAACTCAGGTGTGAAAACACCCTCAGTGTTCATGGCTTTGGTTGGTCTACAGTTGGGAACCTTTTCACACCAAGTGACTGTTCCTCAGAAAGACCTAGTAAATTTGATGTTTTTTCAGCTTTTATTTATTTTTTCTCAAGATTTATTCGTATAACATTGTTTATTGGGAACGTTTTTTAACTCTAAGTCATTCCCAAAATCTGGTTTTCTTCACTTATTGGTCATGATTAGTACACACTGTTCATCTCTAATCATCCTCTGATCTGCTTCCTGTCACATCACGTTGCTCTATTAATTTTCCCTAACAACCTCCAGAAGGTGTGTGGCAAAATTGAAAAGAAAACTAGAAACAGATCCTCATTAAATCACTCACAGTCAAGTATATCACATGCTTGGTTTTATTTAGGAACAGAGGAAAGCGGATGTGATGTGAACTTCTTTGCTCAGACTGTTTATTGGCTCAAGTGTTGGTGTTCAGGTCCAATCGGGGGTTTTGTGCATTCTTGATGATTATGGTGGAAGTGGAGGGGCAGGGCGGAGGGGGGTAACTTTCCAACTCTGACAGTTATGTATGCAATCAGTGCTGAACAAGAACCTTTTCATTTTAGGGATGTGCCCTGCCTGAATAGCTCAGCACAGCCGAAGAGAATTAGGTGAATGCTGTTGCACCCAGCTGTGCCTTGGATCAGCAATAGTTTAGTGCAATTACAAAGTAAGAGACAAGATCAGGAAACACCCAAAGGCTGTGCTGTCACTGCTGAGCAACGTGATGAAGTGAGTGTGGATGGTAGTGGACCCCAGAAGACCGAGGGATGAATCAAATGTTAACAAGGAGGAATAAAAAAAAAATGAAAACCAAAAACTTCTGATCTTGCTTTAAAGAACACTTCACATGACATCAGTCATTTCTTGCAAGGAAAAAAGGTGGCACAAGGTCATTGCACAATAACATGCATAATAATGTTTGATCGTCACTGATAATGTTATGATTATCAAAGATCAATGTAGTAACAGTAACATTTTGCAGTGTATGATACAATTAGCACTGAAGTTGTTGGTTTGTGTGTTGGATGGTCATTTGTTATGAAAGTGATTCTCCAGCATCTGGTTCAGCTCTTCATGATCATGTGATCTGTGGGTAAAATAGTTTGGTGCAAGCACACGCACCGACACATCTGTTTTATTCATGTTGTGGGACATTACATTGACTTATATTCATTTCCTGGCATCTTCCCCTATCCACAGCCCAAATGACTAGTTGCCTGACTTAAAACCTAAACCTAACTTTACTCCAAGTTTGTCTACCATAATTTAATGATTATTGGGACTAGCTAGACTCTCATGAGAAAAACACAATTGCACATTCTCACAGGTTATGTGTTTTTTCCCCCCTGACCTTTCTAACTTCCAGTAAGGGTTCATCTAAGATAATCAGTCATCGATATGTAGGTCCTCTAAGCTAATCTTCATATGCTAAACCAGTATTAAAATAACCAAATTGAATGCACCACATAGAGCCTAGTGTATTTGTCGATCCTTATCCTGCCTTCTTCATCTCTACTTCCCAATAATGCTTTGTACACATGCACAAAAACCTCAGTGATTAACAGCTTGCTGTTAAAGTTATGATAGATACACCCTGCAGTGAAATCAGGAGGGGATTAATTACACTTTCAGGATGTAATTGCTGAAGTCATTCATTACAATTAGGTCACAAAGCGGTTATTGATGTTGTGTTGAGATCAATTTGCCGTCAGAGATAGCAGATGTGAATTAGAGGAATGAACGAGAAGTGAGCGTTAGTGAACTGGCTCTCTCTTTGCCTTTGAAACATTCCTAGCGACAATGCAGCGAGTGCTACCTGAAGAAATATTGACAGAAACATGACAGTGGATTCCTGAGAATGTGTGCTAGCTGTACTGTCTGTGTATGAGTGCCTGACAGGGGTGCCAGTTTATATTACTCTCCTGTGTCTTTTTACATTATGTTTATATTTTAATATAAAATAATGGCATTATTTGTGAGCTTTGTCTTTTGGCTTTCTGTTAGTCAAGTGTGGGATATTGATCTGGGCGGTTAAATAGCACAGGTACACTTCAGGGACAACAATGAGACAATTGTCAGTGCAGGCTTTCAGCTTTAACGAAACTGTTGTAATAAATATTTTGGAATTACAGTCATTTTTCTGCACAACCTCCCGATGTTAGAGGCTCAAAAGTAATAATATAATATAATATAATTTTAAATGAATAAACCTGAAGCCTAAAACACCACCTGCATTTGAGGATTATGCTTTTCTAGCGCTTTACTGCATTCAACTTCAGTTGCTGCTCATTTGTGGATCTCTTTATCTTCAGTTCTGTCTTCAGTACCTGAAAAGCTCTTCTGAGATGAGGTGACTGACTTGGACATTGAAGAACATCTAGTTTCTTTGACTTGAGAAGCTAGTAAGCTTTAGGTCATTATTCATTTGCATTCTTTTAACAGCATTTGTTTAAATCTGACTAAAGCGTATAGCCTGATCTTGATGCTTCTATTAGCAGTCACATCATCAAAGGACATTACTGCCCAATCCCCACTGGTATCCCTGCGCCCACCATGTTTGACAGAAAATGTGATATGCGTTGGATCATGAGCTCTTTCTTTCCTTCTCCGTACATTCTACATACAAGTTAATTTTCAGTCCAAATACATTTGGTTTGTTTTGCACATTTTTGTAAATCCTCTGTGTTTGTATTCATGAATGCTTCTCTTAGTTGTACAATTTGACAGTGATATGCCTACCTTCTTAAATGTCTTCTTGGCTTAGTTAGATTGTGATGTTAATTTTCTTAACCAAGGAAAGAATTCAGTGGCTTCTGTGGAGTCCCAGGCATTTCGGTGTTGCTGAGCTGGCCAGTGCAGTCCTTCATTTTCAATATCTCTATGGACCACATATTGAGATTTCCAGAGAACAGCTACCGGATTCAAGTTAAGTGCCTGAATCAAATCCAAATCTTTTCCCTGATGAATTTCTCCTGAAATGCCTTGAAACTGACAGTTCATTGTCCAGTTAATTTTGAGCCTCTTGAAAATTTGATACTATGTAAAATAATTTCTGTAATGAAAACATTTGCTACACCCCTTGAATCAAAGGTGAAAATCTGCACATCCACCACTTCTTTATTATTGATTATTGAAACACCCAAAACACATCTGTTTTTTTGTACAGAGGAAAATTTGAAAACTTTGTGTCATTGCTCAGCAAATTATGGACCTAACTGTAATTATGTAATATAAATGAAGTAAATTGAACGGAGACTCAGTGACTGTTTTTCTAAACTCTTTCACTCTGTCCTGCACCCAAATTCAATATGCTGTTTTGCATACTTGCTTCTAAAACTGTGGGCTTAAGAATTTCTGATGATTGTTTCTATTTTATTGTTTATTATTTGAAGTTGGCAGGTTTGGTTTGGTTGGTTTGGAAGCACATGCATTATGTATTTTATTAGACATTTTGCAGTTTTGCGGAAAATGCAGTAACCGACAGTAATATCAAACAGATTATAGTGCAAACAATGGTGTCATTCTAAAACGAAATCAAAAAATGGGTCTGCTGGATTCTTCATATAGACTCAGAGCAGTCCATGTGATCTTAATGGTTTATTAGATTCTAAAAAGCAGCATTTTATCTTTGTTCGTCTTATTCATTGATCTATGTTTTGTTTATAAATTTAGCCACATTACATCATTGTAGAACTGAATTACTGTGTAAACAGTAGTTCTGGATGATATTTAATATTACCGTACAACAGAGGTATTCACATTTATATCTTATGATAAGACATCTGATCTAGGTCATTATTGACTAGGACCTCCACTCCGGGGCTTAAAATCAGAAGTCACTGCTTGTGCTGAGTGATTGCATTTTGATTAGACAGATCTCGGTCATTATTGTTTCAGTTCTGTCAGAACTGTTGCTGCGTGTGTGTGTGACTGTGTGTGTGTGTGTGTGTGTATTAGTTCAATATATCAATTCTGCTCTTTCTGCTATGCATGCTTTCACATTTTAGGCCCACACAGTGCTATAGCATCTGCTGTTGTGTTAGGGGCTCATATGTCTCGAGGAGCTTAAATGGCCTTAGAGTTCCCTGGAATCAGATGAAGATGATGAGGAAGATGATGAGGGGGTTGGGACTGTGAAGGGGGAATAGAGGAACATGCTGGGCAGATTTAGGAGATTTTCGAAGACACATCCATGGGCTTGTTCAGTACTGCTGACAGAAATTTGGACCATGTATGTATAGATCTACTGTAAAAACTGAAACGGAACAAAGAAAAAAAAAACATACATGGAAAAAACCAACCAGCTGCAGAGGATTTTTTAAAATAAGGGATGTTTTGTGTCAACTTAGGTTAGCAACATTAAGTTTGTCCAATTTGGTACTCAGATCTGCTCATGTTCTCATACGGGTGAGTTTGGATCTGGTGATCCCAGGGTGCATAACTGACCATCATTACCACATGTAAGGACAGTGGATCCATATTTTAACACACAAATGCAAAATATAACTTTATAAAATTAGTGCAGTGCAATGGCTGACCATCGTTTCTGACATAAATTAGGTGAATTTTACACTTGCCATGTGTATAAGTGAGCAAATACATTTAGTTCCCTCACTAAAATGTGATTTGTTCCTAATTACTCCAAGCACCATGGTGCAGGGCCATGTCAGCTTACATTCTTTACACCAAATTGTTTCTTTAATTTCTTGGATCATTTCATCAACATCTTGGCAAGACTGGTGCACTTGGCAGTTCTCAGAGTTGGAATGAGTACTTCCAATCCTTGAGAACTAACACCTACGCATACACAGTGGCCTTAGTTACCTTGGATAATTTACGAACGGTTATCTGAAGTGTTTTCAACTTAAGATTTTTGGTTGATTGCACTACATTTTCATAAATGTTGTTCGGAAATATTTCAAATGTAAAATGACTGTTAGAATAACATGTTTGATGTTAGGCTTTCTATGGCGCTTCCAGCCAAAGTACATACATCTCTATGCACGCATTTTCTGTGTTCTCTGAAGGCATTGCAGGTCTCTACTTTCTTCTGCATTTGTGTTTAGCTTCTGGGAAGAATGGATCATTCATTGGTTAGGATCTGTTTAATGGCAAGAAGCTCAGGGTCAATTCAGAATAGCGATTCATTGATAATTCTTTAAGACAGGACGTGCTTCATATCCATAATAAACACGAGAGGTTTGGCTGTTCCCAACCAAACTCCCAGGTGGAGTGTACATCTGCCTAAATGATCTATGTCAGGAAAAGCACAGAAGAAGTGGCAAAAACAGCTGTGGGTGTTCTCAAACACACAAGAAAACACAATTTTCCACTGAAAAAGGGGTTGCAGTGTGATACAGTTTATTTAGCTCATCTTTCTGGCTAGCTCTCGTGATGATGGTGGGAAGCCAGAGGCATCAGCGGTGAAGGAAATCCGTAACTTTAGAGAGAAAAAGGAAGATGAGACCTCAGCCTGCCTAAGCCAACTGGGCATTTGACTTTATCTTTTCGTAGTCATTTCTTCTCTGAGTGATAGTAAACAACAAAAAAAAGTTAGTATTTTGGCAGGTTAAACAGTTAATCCTGGGAAACTCCTACGTTTTTGACTGGGATCTTGAAGGAGCTGCTGAGAGAATGACTCCATTCCCAGATAACAATGCTTAGCAACCATCTAGCCAGCTAAAATGAGCATGTGAACACTATCACCAAAGTATGAAGCCAATATCTGATTTCTAGAGCGTGAAACAAACACGCTAGAGCGCTGTCTTTCTGCCTCTATGATTCATTGTAACCTGAAAGACATGTTTGCAATGATTTGATAAGAACAGATTACATCCTCATGTGCAGCCAGTGTTTGTGCCAGTCATTTCTGTCTGTTACTGATACATCTCAGTGTTTGGCCTAGAAAAGGTACACTGTGTACTTCGTGGTCCTTGAAAAAAAACGTGGGCTTATAGTTAACAGCTTTCCAGTATTACACACTAAGCACAGTCAGCCCACCTTGATTCAATTCTTGTGCATAAAACAGGATAATCCTCCCCCCCCCCAGTGTAATATCAAAACTATACTGTGGCAGTACAGTTGTCTTGTCATTTCTGTCTGTCACACACTATTCCCAGTAAATTTTATTAGCAGCCATTGTTCTTTGGTATTTTTTGTAAGGTCAGTAAACTGCTAAAACAACAAACACTCTGTTTAGCATGCCTTTGTTGTTTCCTCTTCATCACCTGTTAGTGATCTGCTTTATGTATCTCACGTGTCTCTGAGGCTAATCAGCCCTGGCTATTAGCCCAGAGAACCATATGGTGCTCTAACCCATGTTTGCTAGCCTGCATACAAACCTCTTGTACATTAGACCTAGATGCACACTGTGGCTTTTTTCTGTGTACATATTGCACAGTTTGTATAAGTGTCTCAACTACTGTACTCTAATTGCTCTCAATGACTTCCACATGCGGCTGTGCTCTACAAGTCTAACTTTCACCACAGGGTTGAGAAACGGATATACCCGTGACTTCTGTCATGAAAAAGAGAATCACGACTGGGTAGTGTTGTTTTTACTTAGTGCCTAGTCCACAGAGAGGATCAATCTCCATAACTAGCACGTGATATTGCTTAGGAGGAAATTATATAGACTTCTAGCTTTATCCTTGACTTTTCAACCATAAAATTTGTCGTATTTATTTCTGAAAAAAAGTGCAGGTCATGCTCGTGTTGCACTTTAACAAAACAGTGCTTAATATAGTTTAAGTCCCTCTCGAAAGTGGGGTACAGTAATCATAGTTCCAGTCTGGCAACAAGCTTTGAAAATCAAGTTTTGAAAGTAAAAGTTTTTGGGGTGTTTTTTTTCTCGTTCTTGTTTTGCATCTTTTTTCAAACACCACCAGATATAAATTACAGATTGTCACTATCCAGCTGGGCTGAGTTCAGCTGGAAATAGGACCGCGTGCCAAGCTGTTCTCTAAAATGACTCATTGTCAGCATTTCCACTTTGTGCCGGAGGCTACCAGGAAAACATACTTTCAATGTTCCTCAACCCTAAGCTGATTTTAAAGGACCTAGCATGTTCTCACAAGCAACTGTCTGTGCTGTTCTGGCAGGCCTCTATATCTCAGACTCGTGTTTTATTTAGTTAAGTTTTGCCGAATATTTATTTGTTTTATTTAAAGCAAGCTGTAAAATGCTGGCATCCATTGTCATACATATTTTTATTGCTCTGCTGGGTATGTTATTGTCCTGAAGTAAATTTGTGAATAAATGAAAACAGTAATTGGAGACGTTTATAAAAACACATGTTCCTGTGGGCACAGACTCGGGATAAACAGTGAAGCCGCTGTGTTTTCACTGAGTATCATTGTTACCATTGCTTTATGCGCCATTCCAAAACCATTCCTATCTTTTGCTTTTATGTTGCTGTTGAACCTGGAGAAATCATATTCCATTAGCTGTTGCTGTGCATGCAGCACACATGAACCTCTTTTGTGTCTTACCAAAAAATATGTGATCCCAGTGTTTGACATTCCGTTTTTACCGCTGCAGTGTTTGGGCTGGGCCGCTCTGTTGTCATTCTTCTGATTGATTAGTATTGTTTGCACTGTTTAGTTTGCCAGGGCTGGGTTTTTTTCCCCTTTTCAACAGCTGAAGCAATCCTACTGTTTCATTGTTGGCTTTCTGAGAGAGTTGGAAAACAATGCTGTGACTCTGAAGAGTCACTTTTATTTGGCTCCAGTAAGCATGAGGCTGGCAGGTCAAAAATATGGCCCGCGGACAAAAGTTGGCCTGCCAAGTGTCCAATTAGGGCTGCTGGATAGCTTTAAAATCTTTTCTTGTATTTTGAATTGAAAGGCATTGTGTTGCAAATTAAGAATGGATCACAACATGAGAATGGTTGTTCAGATTGGTAACTTCAACTTTGCCAGAGGTTTGAATCATTGTCGGTTTTATAGCAGTGTTACTGACTAAGACATTAACCATGGCCCGTCTTAGCAAACTCAAGAAAGGTGGCTATGCCAACAGGTTATGCCAACACATTTCTTTGATTTATGACTGCTGTATTTCTTTGTAATGTCAGTTGACTGATTGAATGTGGAAAAAGTGAGACACATTGTTGAAAACGCACTAATTCCTCTTCAGCATATGTTCTGTAAATGTTTGGCTCATCAAAAGTGAATGTCTTAAACATTTACTTTCACTTCTGTATGTTGAAAGACAGAGTGGGAAATTTGCAGGTGTTTTTTATGTGTTTGCTTGTTTGTTTGTTTCTTAATTGCTTTTTTTAATGGCTTTTCTTATGCAGCCCACATGTGCTCGGAGAGTTTACATGTACTAAAAGGAGTCTGACTTCTGTGCACTAAGCATTTATTTTTCCTGATTTTGTTGGCAACATCCTGTTGTGCGTATTTGTCTTTCATCAAGATCGATGTGTGCCTTAGCTCTTCTGCATGTTCTTTGTGATATATCAGACTTTTTTGGTTCTGATCTGAATCTTATTTTACATAACTCTGTGTATGTAACACACTGTTCCTCTGGTCTCTCACAGGAGGGTGGGACCAAGCAACAGAGAGCTCAAAGAGGTACATCTCCAACAGGAACTCAAACAGTTAAGTGAGAAATTACTTTTGCTGCTGCACGGTGGAACAGTGGTTAGCGCTGTTACTACACAGCAAAAATGAGTTTAATTCCCCATCAGGCCGGGGCCTTTCTGTGTGGAGTTTGCATGTTCTCCCCGTGTTTGCGTGGATTCTACCCGGGTACTCCGGCTTCCTCCCACAGTCCAAAGACATGCAGTTAGTGAGGACAGGTTAATTGATCAGTCTAAATTGGCCATAGGTGTGAATGTGAGCATGAATGTTGTCTGTCTCTGTGTGTTAGCCCTGCGGCAGACTGGCGACCTGTCCAGGGTGTGCCCCGCCTCTCGCCCTATGGCAGCTGGGATAGGCTCCAGCAACCCTGAAAAGGATAAGCGGAAGTGAATGGATGGATGAATTAATAGCCAATTATTGTTTTGTAATGCATGTATACCAACTGTATGTGATTGTATGTATCTTTAGTGCCAAATGCCATGTATGTGACCTTCTAATGTTACACAGTATAACATACAGATTCAATTAATGTAAGTATTGTATAATGTATTCAATTTGTCTGTCTTTCATGACCATCTGTGGTAAAAAACAAACAAACAAACACATTAACATCCTTCTGTAAAGGTAAACATTTAATTGCAAAACTTTTAGGCCTTTTACCAGAAATACAAGGTCACAATTTTCAGTGTAGTAGATTTATTTTATAAATGCGGGAAAAAAGCATTCACATAGCATAATATTAAAGGGTGACAAATTTTGCAAATGTTTGTTCTACTTTGTGGAAGATTGTGGCGGTCTTTGACTTGTATTAACAGTAACCCCACTGGATTCCTTCATTGTCAGGCTAAAAATGCCTGATCAAAACTGCTGGATGTACTGTAAGAACTGTCAGTGCTAGCAACACAGTGTTGACAACTGCATGAAATAGGCTTATTTTTAAAGCTTCGTTTTGCATAACACGACCCAGAACGTTCCAGCTGCTTCAAAGTGCAACATAAATCTACAATGGGAAGGTGTTAAGACTATTATCAGCACTTTCCCTGAAGTGTCAGTGAGTTCAAACATTGTATATCTTAAGGTTCAGTAGTTAAAAGTCCAGATTTAAGCTACAGTTGTGCTATATATAAGTTCTTTGAGTTGAGGGGTATTAGAAGAGTTAGTACATGCTGAAAAATACTGTGTTCTGCATTTTTTGGTTGCGCTCTTGTCTTGAATGCAAGTCTACTTTTCCAGTGTCACTGGAAAATTATTCGGTTTTGTCAGCAGGAAGCTTCACACAGTGTCGGCGCAACTGTTCTCCAGCTCTCCAGAGCACTCTGTGGAGCAGAGAGTGGTAAAATGTGGAACCACTGGAGCAGAGCATTCCTGGTCATGCAATGGCCTGTGAATCCAGCTCCAGCCACTAGGAGGCAGTGATATAATAGTGATGATTGCTGAAGTTGTTTATATATATATTGTCTTAGTAAATTTCTAGGTTCTTAGCTCTCAAATATCATGACATACTGATGGTATATTGCTTATTTTAGTAAGTATCTGAAATGTGGGCATGGGTGACTGATCTTTTGTTGAACTTACCGTTGAATATGATTACCCCAATCAGTCTAATCACCCCAAGCAATCTGCTTCTATACTGTAAATGTCTAGCAAGGAGCAGTTGGGTAATCCAGAGGATGTACCACTGAATGCATAACCGATCTAATTAAAATGGAAGAAATCCAACAAAGAGGAACATTTGGTGTGAGATGTGCTTTGTCATTAACCACCTCTGGGCCTCAACACAGTTTATAGAACACATTATTAACAACAGCCCCCAGCTCAGTATAAAGCATCTTGAAAAAATATTTTCCTCACAAGTGATCAAGATTTAGAAAAAAAGATGTGTGTGCAAAAGCATGAACTGTTCTTCCCTGAAGCGAATTAAGGAATTGCTTAATGTCTGTAATTCAGTGCAGAAATCTTTTTAACAGTGATGCAAAAACACAGAAAATACCTTCCATTATGTATTGTACTTTCCCTACCAGTCAACAGGGCAGCTTTTTAAGACAAGAAAACCCCCACAGATGCTTATTTGAATAACTCAACCATACCTTCAATAAAAAAAAAGAAGACTTTATTCCTCTCTTAAAAATTAAAGGGAATGGTGATAAATAGGAGCAGTCTGAAGGTGTTTTAATAAATACACAATTTTTTAAAATGTAATTTATTTTGCTGTGTTCATCACGTGTATGTGTTCCAAGCTTTTTGCAGTACCGTTGTAGCCCCGAGCCAACAGAATTGCATCTAATTTAGGGCATTACTCTATAAAACATAGTGAATCATAAAAAGCTGCAGGTTGGGTGCAGGATGTAGTTCAGCTGCATTCAGAAAACCCCACAATATGGCACTAAAACACTACTCATGTGAAACAATAAGAAAGTAACGTTTCACTTTTTTGACTTGTGTCTTTGCTTTTTGCTAATGCACACCCTGACCCATTTACTCTACCTCACCTGTTCACAACCGCTCACAAAGCCTCTGATGTTACAACTTTTGTCCAGTAAATTTTTACTTTGATTCTGTGTGATGAGGTTTGGTTAAAGCTGTGCACATTGCTAAGCATGTTAGTGACAGCATTATCAGCCAGGAGATGGACCTTTTAAAGGCTGCAGGGTGGCATCTGAAAGGACTTTGGAGGTGAGTTTCACCTCTTTTTCAGTGGATCAAAATCATGATTTAAACACCATATTACAAATGGAGCACTTGACATCCACTTACTGATTGTCTCTATTTTTCTGAGTGTACGTGTAATTTTTGTGTGTTAGGTGAGCATGACAGAGCTGTTGCAAAGGTTTGTTAAAGCCAGCATGAGCATATCTTTTTGAGTCTGTCTGAAGGTGGCTGTCTGACCTGCGCCCTGCCAGGGCTCAGGCTTCTTTCCTGGTAAGAGGATACAATAATGTTTCACTCTGCTGGGTGCTGATGAAATGTATTTAAACAGATTGATGTGACCTCTAAATCCAAACAGGTTCAAATGTTCATCAGAAGAAAAGCACACCGCGCACACGTTACCTTACGTTAGGCTGTTAGTGGACCTAATTTTAGATCCACTGTGCGAAAAGAAAATAACTAACCAATGGATGAGTAAAGCCCTGCTTGGCATAACACCTTGGTATTTTCTCGGATTTGTCGTGCTAATGCGTTCCGCATCGTGTCTTTTGTGTGGAGATTAGCTCTCTCCTGCTTATTTTGGGCGAGGCTGAACATGTTGTTTGGACAGGTCTGCGTTGTACTTTAGCCACGATGCCAGTATCGGCTCTCATTCACTGACAGACTGTGGAAACTATATTACGCTGTGACTGATGCATATCTCTTTCCATGTGCGCGTGTGTGCATTTGTTTATAGATATATTGTTAAGTTCAAATACTGTTTGGAATATTATGATTCATCACTGGATGAGCTTGTCTGTGCAGATGTGTTATTGGAAACAGTTTGCATTAGTTACACAGAAAAATATCCTTCCAGAGATTAAATACCATCTGTGGTGAATGCGCTGCATGCCCTTGTAGGTCAGTGGAACGGTGCACAGAAATGGCAGGTGTTTGGAGAGCTTGTATCAAAATATTTCCCCATAGCTGTGTTTGCGTGTGCCTGCTGTCTGTTGTCTTTCTCTGGTTGTCTCTTTGTGCGTGTGTGGACCACCCAAAGCCTTTGAGGTCATAACAATAGCAGGTCCACTTCCTTCCAATGATATTGTGGGGCTCGTATAAGGGCTAGACACTATCAGTTCACATCGCAGCACCAGCAGCCCGACTGTTTGGTGGTCTTGTCAAAGCTGTGCATAAGTTATTCCCACTCTCAGTGTTTTTTTTATCTACATTTGCAGATTCCTAAATATACAGTCACAGACTTGTATTTCGTTCGAGGAAGTCTGGGGATCTTGAAAAGCACCAACATAGCTCAGTGTGCTAATTGCCTCAGTGTGAGATGTGTCAGCCTGATGTTGCAATTAGTTTCTTTTTTAAAAAAAAAGCCTCTTCTGCAAGTCTTCTCTTACTGTTTACAAATGTTTCTCTACTTTTCTTTTTTTGCCCCATGACTTCCGTGTAAACAAATTCCTCTGGTTAGACAGCACTTTCATTTTTGTGATTCTTCATTCTGTCATTCTTTCACCTCCCGGTGAGCGAAAATACGCTGTGGTAATTAATATGATAATGTGAGCAGCGGTTTAATTTTTTCCAGCCATCACTGCAAGCCATGTTAAATTGAGGGCTATGTGAGGTTTCAGCTGGAAACACTGAGGAGAGGCCTAGTACAGTATGTCTCTGTCAGTCTTTGGCCAGTTAAAAAGGGGAAATAATATTTGTTTTTTGGCAAGAAGAAAACTTTGCCCAGAGTCCCAGCTATTCTTATTTGCCCTGATAACTGTGTGAAATGTTAGACTTGCACACCTCAGTGCGGTGTTGCTTACTGTGCATGCATTTCAAACAGTGTTTCAGTTCAGTCTCAAAGACAATTGTGCTTTGTCTCACTTTTTCCCACCGAGCTGCAAAATCAACCCAGACACGTGCGGTGCACATTGTTTTGGAACCTAAGAATCTATATGGTAGCTTTACTGTGATTTATTATACCGCCGTGTTTAGTGTCATAATCAAGTCTGCTAATGTGTTTAATCAAAAGGAAATTCCTTCACTGAGCTTTTAAAAGTATAAAACACTTATAGGCTGTTTATATGCAAGAAGTTGATTTATGGTGTTAAATGACAGTGGAGCAATCGTTGTGGTTAAACAAGGGTGCAGCGTACTGCTCAGATGCCCAGGGCTGCCAGTCCCCCAGTCTGTCTAGACGGTTTAAACACTAGGCTTTATAGACCTGCTGCCTGGCAATCACTGATGATTCTTTTTGTGGGATATGAGAGACTGGGTCAGTTAAAATGATTGACAGCTAGTGGCTTTCTTTGTGTGTATTTGATGGGAGAATGCTGTGCATGATCTGAAGCAGTGGCTTCATCATTTGGTGGGTGACATAAAGCCTTTGAGGAGAAAAGGGCTCCACCTGCGCGAGCTGTTATGAAATGATCAACACAAATACTCCTCATAAATGTCATGTGGATGCCATTTATCCCTGCTGAGAAGAAGTACCTTTCCCACAGCCAACAATAATATCCATAATACAGCTGGGGAGTCACGTTGGTTTCAAGGCAGATGGCAAATGCCCTGCCACTCTCTCTGTGCTGTAAACTGTGGATAGTGATGGTAATTATTCTTGTTGTTATCAGTGGATTTGGAGTCGCTGTAACCTCAGATTGGGGCCAGTTTCCCTCGAGTGTATTAAAACCCCTTCACAACACTGGCGCTGGATGACATGTATCCATTTTATTATACAGCCTGAATTACTCACACAAATGCTGATTTCACTATCAGTGTTAATTTCCCTCAAAGGTTCTGAACAAACCTGTAGTTTGTGAATACAGTTGTATTGTACTTGGAATCTCGTTTTTATGTGGCTCAAGTTGATATTAATTATCGTTAAAATGATCTTTTATCCCACGCAAGAGCATATTTTCTGTGTGCTTGTGCATTTTTTGACTGTTGTACATTGGCTTGTTGCATACGGGGAAGATAATCATTGACAAAAAATTGCTTTAGACAGACTTAGGAAGTGAAATACAAAAAACGTTTGCCCAGTTTGTGATGAATGGCACTATTTGTATCCGTCTTGAGAGAGGATTTTAATTGCCAGTGAATGGAATCTGTCTGTGTCTGATTAAAGCAAGATGCTGAAGCACAAGATGGCTGTTTGCAATGTGGTGTCTATTTTGAATTATCTTTATGCACAGCTACTTCTGTTGAATACTCAAACTGCTCTTTGTCCCAGCTGTTGTTATATGCCAAGAAAATTCTTTGATTAATCGACAGCACAAAGCCAAGACTGTGCCATATCGAATGACTGTCTGAGCAATAGTTCTGAGATCAGTGCCAGAGATTAGCCATGCTGCCAGAAGGCACCCAAAACAGTTCTGCAACTGCTGGGATGTAAACTGCCTATGTCTCTCTGCAGTCGTGCCTCCAAGAAACCGAGTCATTCACCGTCTGTGCGGAAAGACCTATCAGAGTTCAGGATCAGTTTCAGAAAAATCTCCTTTCCTGTATCCTTTTCCCGGGTGCTTTGAGTGCCAACCTCACTCTCACTAGACAGATGGGAAGAGGAAGTGAGATCTGAATGAGCAATGCAGTGTGTGTAAAGAGGATGTGGGCCATTGCTATATTTTGGTTTATTAGTGTAAAGCTGGAACAGATGAGACAATAGTGTGATTTTTCATCAGCTTGCAGGTTAATTGCACACTGCTTTGCTTTCATTAAAAGCCTGTAGGGCTCAGAGTTGGCAGCCTCTACAGGTTTTCGACGTTGCTTGGCATAAATAGTAAAACCACATGTTTGTCTCCAGTTAATGGAGATTAACCTGACAGTTGTATTCACAAGGACAGTGAGCACTTGAGGATTCACATTCCTCCACAATAACAGCTGTGCTAATCCAACTGCACCCAGTCTGCCAGTTTTTATTTGTGTGGGGTTTTAATATATTTATTCTTATGTTAGATTGTCCTGCATGAAACTCGAAGAAAAAAAAGACTGAGTAATATGTCTTGCGTCCACAAGGGGGTAGACATTCGGCACACATGGTGTTTTCTTCCGTGCCATAGACTTGCTTGGATCAATTTTAACCAAGTGACCGGGGACACACAAAATCTTATCTGAGGGTATTTTAGCTGGCTCTTGTTGTGTTCTGCTTTCATTCCCGCCTCAGCTCTGACAGAAAAGCAAGATTCACACACAAAATGTACCCATTTTCATTCCTAAACTGCACTTCATCTTAACACAGTGTGAAAGAAAAGACTTAAAACTCATGAGGATCCAGCAGTTAACTGTGAAGACCTCGTTATTACCTCATCACCGCCAAGTTGTTGTTTGTTATTTCCTCAGTAGCTTCACTTCTAAGCTGTTATGTTATAGACAGACAGGCTGTGATTCATATATTTGGAAAAAGAAAAGAGAGTGACAAATGTGCCAGAATAACATTGGAAAATTAAATTCCAGTGAAAAAAGGTCAAGCTTGCAGCGCCACAATCAACAGAAGAAAGTGCAGTTAGGATTATGCTGGAATTTCACAATGTCATACATCAAGAGTTGTGACTTTTTTTTTTTTCTTGATCTAATTACTTTTGTCTGTGCATGCATCAGCCATCATGGCCATCATCAAGAACTTTAACATCTCTTTTGTTCATTTAAACCCATAAATTGTGTTCTGCTTCGGCTGGTTACCGCATTATATGAGCACAAACTGTGGAGTGATTTGGTGATACTGATAAATAATGTGAAGTAAACATCCTAAGCTGATGAATGAGCTTTAATAGCGGGAGATATTTATGTAATTTTGCAATAAGATTTATGCTTGTATACTCTCAGGATGCATTTTCTAATCAGTTTGTGTTTAATATCCCACTTAATGGAAACATGTGCACACAGATGCATGCACACAAAAGCAGAAAAGATTTAATGGGCCCCTTTTATAAACTGTTGCAAAAGCTGAGAACAGATGTTAGAAAATCTTGGATTATCTTGTCTGACTCGCTGTTTTCACATTAGCATGGTGGTGCATTTTCCAAGAAATTAGCAAAACAAACTGTGGTTCACACACCTTCACGTGTTATATTTAATGTCACATATCATCTGCTTTGCTCAAGGCAGCATTGTGTCAAACACCATTTAGTTAAAGGTATTTGGTAGTTCTGATTGGTGACAAAATATACTGGAAAGTCACCATATTTGTAGTCAGGAGCCCTTTTTTCCCGCTGGAATGCCGTTAAGGGGGTGTCAGCTGTTGCTAAATTTAGTGACAGTGTTGCTAAGTTAATAACAATGAGGTGAAGTGAAAGAGGAATTGGCTTTTAAAAATACTTAAGGCTGGGATTTTGACTTCATCTCAGGCCACACTATTCACGTAAACCACCAGACTGCCAATTTTGTAACCGTATTTGTTAGTATGTGGCAGACTAGTTATAAATTTGGCCCCTGTGTTCATCTGGAAGGGAAGTTATCCAGATCCTGATCCCTTACTTGTGTCTCTTGGGTTTTTCGCAACATTTAGCAAAGGGCATTTAAATTTTTCATTCTTTCCCACACTCCACCTTTCCTTTTTTTTCAGAACATTACTTTTTCTGAATGATGAATAGAGAAGATTGCTGTGGACACCAAATAAATACACGCATATGTATGGGAGATTGGACATGGGAATCAGATTACTACTCTGAGCAGGAAAGATGTTGAGAGTCTGAGTTGAGATTTAAGCATTTGAAAAGAACAATATCAAAATAATTGAATATTCAGGTTCAGCTCTGATCAGTGCAATCAAACATTCATATATCCTATTAATTTCTCCCCTGCCAACCAGTGTCACTCAAAAAAGAGGTGATCTTCTTTGACTTGTTCCTCATGACATCATTAGGGTTTAGGTTTCAAATGAATCAAGTGCTCACTTTTAAATACACACTGTGGACTTTTTGGCACCAGACCCCTAGATTTGGTGATTTCATATTCTCAAGGAAAATGTTGTAGCTGTTGAAAGATACATACCAGTGCATCATACTTGCCTGAGTTTGCATTATCACAGAAAAGACATGCTGGTATGTTTGTAATAGGTCCAATCCATCTTCATCTGTGTTTGAACTTGCTGAACTCCATTTTCAGATTCAAGCTCCACTGATTCACACGTCAGAAGCCCTGGACGTGTGCCATTTCTAATTCAGTCAGGTTTTCCATTCATGGTCCCCATTATAAGCTGCTTTTATAACGACATCTCAGTTAGGTAAAAAAACAATCATTTTTCATGTTCTTCCTTGGACCTCCTACGACCTGTTAAAAACCAGGAGTCGTGAGATGTATATTTTTAGAGATTGAGGCTGTGACGCCCTCATTTGTCCATCACTATCTTTTGTTTCTCTGTCTGTCCCAGATAAACACAAATTATTTGACATGTCGATTTCTATGCATAAGCGTATATATATAAACAATGTGTATATGTATTTGTTTTTCAGCGATAGCTGAGGTTAAACAGTCAGCACATTTGCAGCAACAGCTGCGAAGGTTATCAGTGAATGGTGGGTGTTGGTTGACCTTGACCGGGTGTGTAAAACTCTGATGTTATTTGAGAGCCAAAGGCAAGCAGAGATATGAGGGAGTGGTGTTTAAAAGAAGACAGAAAGAGGCTGACAGGGCAGACGAAAGAAAAAAATAAGAGTAGGGAAAAAGTAAACCTGCTGGCTTTGTTGAGAATAATTAAATAGAGTGACCATTGGTGATCACTGACCATCTGCAGACATAATCTTGCAGAGAATGCAAGTTACCTACTGTGTTTGTTTTGGAGTGGTAAAGGAACAATCACTTCTCTATTCTCCTACAGATGGAATTTGGAGTCAGGCTGGTGGCTCAGGAAGATCCAGTCATTCCATTGTTATCTAGAAGAAGGTTGGTGATTTAGTTGTCCTTGAAGACACAAGGGGGACTGAGTGCACCTGGACAAAAGTGAGTGAGTCCTTAGCTACAGTAGTTCAGTGGCCGACTGCCTTTTTCAAATATTCCTGGACCAATATGACAGTGAGTTACGTAAGAGGTAGAGTTAGCCACAAGGGATCAATATCTACCAGTGTGAAAATATTCATGCCATAATGCTGAGGCTGGTTGGGTGAGTGAGTGCAGTATGTTTGTCATCTGTCAGAATTTGGAATAATAATCGACTTCACTGGAGCAAATATGTGGAGCACTTTCATGCCAAAAGGGCCTTTTTACATTGAGCAGAGTTAGGAGAGTGGAAAGAAGGGGATGGGGACCAAAACAGATGGAGGACATTCACGTGTTTTCGTGTGTAACCGTTTAGAATTAGGAGTGGAGTTTAAAGGAGTGGAGTCTAAAGACTTGGGCAGCTTCTCCTGTCTCTGCTGCAGTCCCGTTGAGTGAGTTCGGGGTAAAAATCTCCGCGCACGGGTGTTAAGTAATGAAGCAATGGAAAATGTCATTTAACTCAGCATCGCTTGCCTTCATTGTCCAGCTGGCGTAAATGCTGATGCATATAAATGTCCGTGTATGCAATTAAACTGAAATGCCATTTCACTTTGATTTATCCGTTTTGTCCTTTCCTTTAGTCTGGGGCATGACTTGTGCTCAGACTGACTGTCAGTTTGACTGCAGAGCGACAGGGTTGGTAAGGAAAGTGTGTTTTGGGGAAAACAGAGGAGAGGAGTGATGAGGGAAACGTCTAAAATGGAAGTGGGTCCCTTATTCTGTCACAGATGTGGGTTTGGCTGGACAGTGAAATCTAGTCTTACACTCTGACATCATCTGTTCAGGAAAATCAATGACAACAACCACAAATTGTCTTTTTATTATAATTGAATCAGATACACAGACCATCAATAATTTTGACTTACTCTCTATTGATCACAGTATTGTGTCAGTAATGTCATTATTCCCCCACCCCCTTCTTTTGTACATGGATGAGGAGGTTTAACATATGTGTACATTAGTGGGGTAATATGTAATGTCCACCTGTAAGAGGAAGTAGTGAACACAACTCAAGAACTCCACTGAGAAACCTTTATATATATGTGACTGAGCCAATGTGATCTGGATTACTGTCAGCATAGGCTTTGTCATTGTGGTCTGGTGAAATTCAGGCTTCTTGGCTATTTCAAGTGTGAATAAATCATACTGAACAGAGGGGTGTTCTTAGGCCCCATTCACTGAGAAAGCAGTGATTTTTGTTAAAGCACACATACAAGTACATATTTATAGTTGTTTTCTTGCCCTCTTGAAGTGATTGTGACCAGTGATCCAAAGTTGCAAGCCCGAGCTAGTTCAATTTCATCTAATTTCTCATTGGTGAATCTTTTTCTCTCTATATTTGCACAGCTGCTACCCCATGGATACAATTACCGTATCCATATGTTCATGAAAGTCTGTTTTATCTCTGGTATCCATAGTTGGTTAAGCTGACATCTACTACACTAACAGCCTGTGGCAAAATCATTGGTTGAGTGGAAAATAAGGACTTGTAGTATCAAAGTAATGGTGTGTTTTCATTTATTTTGGATGCTTTTCAATTCCATCTGTCACAAATTAAACACGTATCTGTTAGAGAGCTGCTGCATCCATTCCAGCTTTTATTAAGAGGTAGTGTTTTGACACAGAGGGAAGAAAATCAGTCCAAAATTCAAATAGGGATGATATTAGTAATGTGGTAAGAGGTAAAATTGGATACAAAAGAAAAAGAGATTGATTAATTAGTTATTTTGCAGAACTGTGCAAAATCTTGAATTGGCCTCATTTCTTTATATTTTGCTAGGTAAATAGGGAATAGGTGTAGTGATTTATTGAAACATGTGCAATGGATATACAGTATATAAGGCAAAACAAAACTCCCCCAAAACCCCAGAGCTCAAACAGTTCTAACACGCTTGATATTCCACATTTAGTATGACTACCTTTATTCTTCAACGCAGCCTGAACTCTCTTGGGCAGTTTTCTTGTAATTCCTTTAAGTAGTCTTCATAATGCTGACATCCGAGCTTTGGGGAGGCCAATCCATGACTGATAGTGCTCCACTTGTGTGTTTTTGTTTCCAGGCAGGCTTAAACGGCATTGGTTGTGGGCTTGGGATCATTGTTGCACCAAAAATGAAGCCGTTGTCAGTCAGATGCTTTCCTGATAGTGGATTGATATCTTTTTCTGTGTTCATAAATCATCCATTTTGATAAGACCCCCCCTAACACCATTGGGTGAAATGTGCCCCAAACCATGACAGAGCCTCTGCCATGTTTTACAGATGGCTGTAGACTTGCAGTGTTGTGCTGCTCCTCTGATCTCCTAACATATTAATGACAACTTGAACTGAAAATCATTTCACTCCATAAGACATAGTTTGCATGACACGTCGAGTTCACTGCAGCGAGTGTGGAAAGAACGTCGCACCGTATCACGTATAATTTGATTCACATATACGTTTTTGTGAACTCCATTGTACACGAAGCGATCTTCATGGGTGGGGAGGCAAAGCGATCTGGTCGATACGCCCCCGAAGGCCGTTAAGGTGCTACCGGCAGAGGATGACAGCTATGTCAGTGTTAGCACGCTGAACGCTATGCTGGAACAGCAATGGGAGTTTTACAAAGATCTAATTCACCAACAGCAAGATAACTTTAAGACATTTGTCCAATTAATCATGGATGGAACTAACAAAAGGTTGGACAGCATTCTGAGGGATGTACATGATGTTAAATCCAGCCTGCAATTCACGGATGGGGTTGTCACCGAGCTGCAAACTGAAGAGAGGTGCATTAAAAGCAAACTAAAAGAGTTTGAATCGGTGGTCAGCACCTTCGTGAGGAACACAGAGAGTTAACAACCAAGATGGATTATTTAGGAAATCAATCGAGAAGGAACAACATTGTGGTGGATGGATTAATAGATGAAAAAGCAGAAACGTGGGAAGGATCAGAGAAGAAAGTCCGACATATGCTGAAGAACAAGCTGGGCCTGGATAGTGACAGCATTCAAATTGAACGCGCTCACAGAGTCGGTCCATATAAGGAAAATGGACGAGCCAGGCAGATTGTGGTCAGACTACAAAGATTTAAAGATAAACAATTAATTTTCTCATCTGCCAAAAAACTGAAAGGTACCAATCTTTGCATCAATGAGGATTTTTCAGAGTCCATCAGGAAGAGGAGGAAAGAACTGTTACCACAGCTGAGAGCGGCCACAGACAGAGTTGATATTGCTGTCCTGAAATATGACAAATTAATTGTTAAACCGAGGTCACAGAACTCCGGAATTAATATTTAGACTTCAGCAATGTTGTCATCTGTAGCTGTTGAGATCGATCGGTCTGCAGATGTCTGACCCTATACTTAGTCCCGGATTCTCCGGTAAAGATTTTTCAGTAGCTCATGTCAATATTTGTAGCCTTAAATATAAGATTCAGGAAATTCAGTCACTGTTGTCAACAAATACGATAAGTGTGCTGGCTATTTCCGAGACTCATTTAGACGATGCCTTTAAGAATAATGAATTTGAAATAAAAGGTTATAAATTGTATAGGAAGGACAGAAGCAGATTTGGAGGGGGCGTAGCCCTATACATTAATGATAATATGGCAAGCAAACTACGTATGGACTTAACGCTTGACGATCTGGAAATTGTGTGGGTTCAGTTACACCCGCTCTATGGCAGGCCTGTATTAGTAGGTTGCTGCTATAGACCCCCAAGTAATAATATGTTGTATGTAGAAAGAATCTGTGAAATGCTGGAAAGAGTAACTGAGGAAAACAAAGACATGTTCTTATTAGGAGACTTTAATATCAATTGGTCGGCTGCTTCTTGTCCTTTAAGGAAAAAGATAAGTTCATCAGCATCGGCTTGTTGCCTGTCTCAGATGATCACCATTCCCAGCCGGGTCATGGTCAACGCAGGAGGTCATAGGTCATCATCATGTATTGATCACATATATACAAATGTTCCTGAGCATTGCTCTAATATTGTTTCTATTCCAGTTGGTTATAGTGACCATAATCTTGTAGGTTTGACCAAGAAAATGAAACCACTGAAAACTTCACAAAAGATTATTTTTCATAGATCATACAAAAATTTCAATGCAGATAAGTATATTAATGATGTAAAAGAAATTCATTGGATTGACATCTGCCTCGAGCGTGACCCTGATATGGCATTATCTATGTTTATTGAAAACTTTTGCTACCTGGCTGACAAACATTCCCCCTTAAAAAGATTTACTGTTAAAAAGAAATACGCACCTTGGTTAGATAATGAACTTAGGGTTGCAATGTCAGAAAGGGATATAGCAAAAGCACATAAGTCTGTCAGTCCACAAGAGTGGGCAAGATATCGTGAGTTAAGAAATCAAGTAACTAAATTGAATAGGCGCAAGAAGAAAGAATATTATCAACTTAAGCTCAAGGAGGCCAATAAGGACGGCAAGAAGGTGTGGAAAGTTTTAAATAATATAATGGGTAGAGAGCTTGCTCCGGTGGTGGCTCACATCTACACGGGTGGTACGTTTATAAGTAAAGCTAAGGACAATTATTTTGTGAATTACTACAGCAATAAAATAACAAATTTAAAATCTAATATGAGCAGAGGCGATCCCACCTTATCACGTCGTCTTATACAGGATGTTATCATGAATAATAAGCAATGCCAATTTAAGTTTGAGGCAGTGAATGTGGAGATGGTAGAGCGCTTATTGATATCACTTCCTGACGATACATCCTCCGGCTCTGATAACATAGACAGTAAACTGCTCAAAGTTGCAGCCAAGTTTGTGTCCCTTCCTATATGTCACATATTTAATAGATCTTTGGCATGCAGCTTATTTCCATTGCAGTGGAAAGAATCGAAAATAATTCCCATTCCTAAAAACAAGAATGACGTTTTTAATGGTGTCAATAGCAGACCTATTAGTCTACTCCCCGTTCTAAGTAAAATTATGGAGAGGATTGTCTATGAACAAAGAAGGCACAATGTACATTTCAAATTCCTTTAATTTTAAATATGTTTATATTGTCTATCCTGTAAAATAGTCAGATGTCTATTCATATTAATGTACAGAATTCACCTGCTTGCTGCTACTACTGCACATTCACCCAATGTATATACTATATATAATATATATATATATATATATATATATATATATATCGTATATCGTTTTTTTTATATATCTATATATATCTTAATATTATATAATATATATATATATATATATATCTATTATTATTTATATATATATATATACTATATATCTATATATATCTATATCTATATATATTATATAATGTTCTTCTCTACCTCACCCTAAGCGTGTCAGGCTACATTTAAAAACAAGAATGACGTTTTTAATGGTGTCAATAGCAGACCTATTAGTCTACTCCCCGTTCTAAGTAAAATTATGGAGAGGATTGTCTATGAACAAATTCAACATTACCTAACAGAAAATCAGTTACTTACTCAGTTTCAACATGCCTACAAACCTGGTTATTCCACCAGTTCAGCTCTCATTCACATGACAGATAACTGGTATAAATATCTAGATAATGGGAATTTGGCCGGGGTGGTATTTTTGGATTTTAGTGCTGCATTTGATTTGATAAATCATGATCTTTTGATAGATAAACTAAAATGTTATGGATTTTCACCAGCTGCTTTGTGCTGGATGGAAAGTTATTTGTCTGGAAGAAGGCAAAAGGTTTATTATAATGGTTATTTCTCGGAGGGCTGTGAAATGAACTGTGGTCTACCCCAAGGCAGCTGCCTCGGTCCACTTCTCTATTCAGTCTTTACAAATGATTTGCCGTACGTCCTGGATAAATCTCATCTTGTAATGTATGCTGATGATTCCACCATGTTTTATTCAGCCAGTAGCTACTCTGAATTGACAAGCGTGTTACAACTAGATTTGCTGAACGTGTTTGACTGGATAAGTAAAAACAACATGATTTTAAACGTGTCTAAATCCAAATCCATGTTAATAGGAAGTAGAGGACGCTTAGTCAACAGCCCACAACTAAATCTTTCCATAGCTGGATCGGTATTAGAACAGGTCACCCAGATTAAATTACTTGGTGTTACCATAAACCACCACCTTTCATGGTCTCAGCACATCAACTCTGTTATTAAGAAAATGGGACAGGGCATAGCTATAGCTAGGAAATGCTCTTTTTATATCACTTCTTCAATTATGAAAGATGTCATTAATGCACTAGTATTATCTCATCTAGAGTACTGCTCAATCATTTGGTCAGCAGCTAATAAGACAGATCTGAACAGACTTCAGTTAGTCCAAAATAGGGCGGCCAGATTAGTGTTAAGGTGTTCATATTATACAAGTATTGATAAAATGCACGATAAACTTTCTTGGCTTTCTGTACAAGCTAAATTATACTATGGCTTACTTGTATTTTTAAAGAAAGCAATACTGGTAAACACACCACACTTTTTTTATGCTCAGTTGCAGTATCCAGATGAAATACATAATCATGCTACACGATTCTCAACTAACCACAATTTAGTAACTCCTCGAGTTAAAAGTAACTTTTTGAAAAACTCTGTTATATTTAGAGCATCTTTTCAGTGGAATAAGTTGCCTTATGCAATTAGAGAATTGGCTTCTATTCATAATTTTAAAAATCACCTAAAAGCCTATTTAGGCAGTTTTTAATTTATTTGTAAATATTGTAAGAGGGTAATGTCACTTGTAATGGAAATTGTGTATTTTGTTTGAGTGTTTTTTATATATTTTTTTTTCTATTTACATGCTTATATTTTCAGAATTGTAAAACCTTATTGTGGATGTAAGAGGCAAATTATGTGGATATTTTGCATCCACTTCATTGTGTAACATTTTATTTGATGGTATTTGAGGGTTTGGGCCCCAGGAAGAGTAGCTACCACTGTTGTGGAAGCTAATGGGGTTCCTTATGAATAAACAAATAAACAAATAAACATATGTCCAGTTCTTGAGTAATCTGGTGTATATCAGCCTTTTCTCTCCATTTCCCTTTGTCTTAAAAGTGGCTCCTTGACCTTCCACTGAGACCATTTCGGCTGAGGCTTCAACTGAATTTAAAGGATCAAGGGCCAAATGCGTCTCTCAGGTCCTGTATCAGGTCTTTGCTAGACTTTTCCCCCCTCTATTCTTAAGGACACAACTTTCCCATACTGTTTATCTGCTGTAAAGAGTTCTTTGGCCTGACACTTCTTTTGTCCACTGCACATTATGCCAAGATATGTTTCCAGCTAATGACTCTGGGAATCATCTTGTTGATTCAGACCTTTTTATGCAAGTAAAGCAATGTCTCTTTGGCTTTTTGTGTATTGATCTCAATAACTGGGATTAAATTTTGTGTCTATATGGCAGACATAAAGATACAATTTATTATTGATTCTGTTTGTTAAATGCAAGTGAAAAAAACATTCTCCTGCAAATGGTCAGATACAAGAACTGGATCAGAAACGGGTGGAAAAATATGCCCAAAGAAAAAAGTTGAAAAATCTTTAGAAAAGTTGGAGACCTAGTCAACAAGAGCAGTTTAAAAAATTACAAGAAAGTCTGGCTCCTAGGAAGAAAAATATAAAGAAATGAGCGGCTCGAGACGTTTGCATAGTGTTTTATTTTTACTGAAGTTATTTGATTCTGCAAATCTGCAAAAAGACACATTATAGTTGGACAGAACAGTAGCCTGTTAATGCCATAAACAACACTCTTAGAAAGGTTTGAAGTGTCTCCTCCTTTTGTTTGAAATGGTCACTGAAATTGTTTCTGTAACCTGTCTCTAATCCTCCGGATCAAATGCAGTGTATGTCTATTGGATACACTTTATCATACATGCTGGTAAAATGTTTTCATAGCTTCATATATACTATACATCCTCTTTGGAGTGTATTACTCATAAGTGTGTGAGACATATGTGCTTATATGTATGTAGTTAGGTGTCTGCACACGAGAGTGATGATGGGCTTTCGGTGACATATCTAACCAGGCCTTACATTATGGCCTCAGCTGTCATCAGAGGTACATCTTTCAGTCAAGCTTAAGTGTCATTCTTTGAAGACTATGACAAGCAGTGCAGTAACGTAGATCTTTTTCCATGTTGTTATTACAGTTTTGTTTGGAGTATAGGGGCTCAGCACATGGAAGCTATTACCCTGAGGGCTTAGGAGTGCTTTTCCATAGAGAAAAGCGGGGGGGGGGATGGAGACCATCTACGCATTATGCCCAGGGCTCATTTTTCCCCGAAGCCCCCCGTCTTCTCCGTAGCAGAGGGGAAGGCCTAGTTTCCTTTCGAGACTTACCATAATCAGTGTGAAACCTGCCCACAAGAAATTCTCTTAAAAGAAAATGGCACTATAGGATCTATGACAAGATGTGGTGTAGAATTATTTTACAAATGCCGTGTATCAGAAGGGAGTCCGTTGTATTATTACCACTAAAGTAATTTCATTCCTAAGAGTGAAGTCAGTTGGTGTCTGTCACTTCCTGTTCACACCACCTTTCCATCCCTTGAAGGACATAGCAGTTAAATCAATTTCCAGCTTTGCCATGATAAAACATCAGCCATCTCTTGCCTCCCAATTAAGAACCAGCTGTCCAGCTGTCCTGCTGGAATTGCTGGTCCAGAATGAGCAAGACTGTGAAGGAGCGGCGAGTAATAGGAAGCCCATCTGGACTCCATCAGCACTAGGTAAACAGAGCCAGATCCAACATGGAGCAATAGAGCCAGGCCTTGGCTTCCACCCACTATCACAAAAGACTCGAGCAATGCCTCAAGATACAAATGATACACACATTGTCATTAACTCGAACCGTGTGCAAAAATGCAGATGTGTTCAAAACTGATTGCACACACTCTTGGACTTGTGACATGTTGGTGTTGGTCCTTTACTTCTGTGATGGAGAGCAGAGACTTCATAAATCTTTTCCAAGGCTGCATCTAGCATTCTTTTGTGTTCCATTAAAATACCTTTGCTACCCCCCATACGGTAGCAGGTGCATTTTCTAGTCTACCCAAGTCCAGAAAAAGTCATTTTCAGTACTTAAAACAGGAGAAATAGACACAAATTGAAGAATAGAGCTTATATTTCATTCAAAGTTTATTTTCATAAACTTACTAAAGTTTATAAAAAAAAATTATAAGGCTTAAGTAAGGAAGGGATTTGTTATTTGGATTTTTTCAACTCTGGGCTATCATAAAAGAGAAGGATTCTCTCACATGAACTCTGAATACCCTGTGCATACGTACATTTTGACAGGTGATTTAATGCCGCTATCTTGGAATTTCTGTGTTGGGTGTCTCCACCTGGAACTGTATGCAGCTTGCATTAAGCTGCCCGCTTATGTAAAAAAGGACGCTGCAGAAGAATGAAGTAAAACAGCAAGTTTCCACATGTGTTTGGATCTTAGCTCTCTTTTTCTTCAAGACTGTCGTCACAAAAACAACAGTGTTTTAACTCCAGTACTCCTCACTCATCTCCCAGCAGCCAGTAAGCACTCTGTATTTTTATTTCTGCATGTATATATTAAGAGTCATCCAGGGTTACTTCATGCTCCAGCATCAACATTATGACTGTTGTGGGCCTAACCTGGCCTTGTTGTCACACACTGTTAGTGCAGATTGTTCCACTTGCAGTCTGTGAACTCTACACTTCAGTCCTTTACTATTTCATGGACTTGAGATGTGTTTCTGTCTTTCAAATAGAGAGATTAACTGTCCCGTCCTTGCGCTTGCTGCACATTTGATCTTTCGTTTCTATGTGTTGATCAGCCTTGGAAAGAGGATTTGTGGCCATAAAGAAACGAACTGCTCTGTGTCCTTTTTTCTGGAGAGATTTATTGTAATAATCAGATTGTATGCGGTCATGGCTGGGGCAGCTACATATGGAAGTGTGCAATGGTAATAATGATAATAGGCCTCCTTTATAAACACTGACATTTGGCATGGTCTCCCATCAAAATGAATAGGAACCCCAGTGGCCCATGTTGCAGACATCATCAGCACCCCACAGTTGGAGAAGGAGGATGGTTTTTGAGATGTAGACTTTTTTTTGGGGGGGGGGGGTTCCATTGAGAGTCTACTTCAGCAATTGGAAACAGTTTGTTCTTAGTGGCAGCCTGAAGCCTGGCTGCCCTCTGTTTGTTCTTCTGCTATAAATAAACCTTGGTTAGCCTGTTACTCCTTCATATTAATATGTACCTAAATAGCTCAACATCAGCTTTATACTGCTTGGCTGTATTGTACTGCACAACTGTCTTTGTGTTTGTTTCTGTCTGGGTTCGGTGTTAACGCTACACAATTCTGCTAAACTCCAGCTAATGTTCAGTGACAACTGTTTGTGTTTTCTCATTTTTGTTTGTTTTGTTTTTTGTTTGTTTTTTACATACAACTTGGTTTTAAGACTTATTCTCTGATCTACACCCTTTCACCCACTATGTAAAGGGTTCACACTGGTGTATAAGTGATTTATAAGATTTGTAGGGTTGCTGATTGTCCCTGCTTGTTTTGTTTTAACCACAGAAGGAGAGATGGACAGTGTGCTAAGTAAAAACTACATTCCAGACTTCTTTAATTTGAATACAGGTTTTCAGATTATGGATGGAATTCCAAAAGAGTGCTGACAATTTAGATTAGGACAAGATGAAAGGTGAAAAGTGGAACAGACAAGGAAACGGAGATGGTGTGTGTGAGAGAGATGCTCTCTATATGTGTATGTGTGCATTTATCCTTTGGTGTGTTTTAAATTTTTCACCGCTGAGAGGATTTCATTACATTTTAGCAGGGAGAGCATTATGTCCCTTATGAACACCATGTGTCTGTCTTCCCTGTGTACATGGGAAACTTTTATTAGATCTTGCCTGTAGAAAATGAAGACTACATAACACGTAGACCTAGCTTGGCTTGAAATTGACCTGAACAGACTCCACCGCTATAACTGCTCACAAGCATGTGAAATGTCTCTCCTGCGGTGGGCCAGTCTATAGAAGCCTATACCTGCTGCAAACTATACATGCACTGCTTGATGTTTTTGGTTTGGTTGGGTTGATTATTGTTTTTTATTAAGAGCAGATGCATTGGCTGAGATTTGGTTTGACTGAGCTTAAAGGGGAGCTTCAGAAGGAAGCATTTTGGACACAGCCCAGTATGTTTCACATGAGGTTTGCACCTTCATTTAACCCTACCTTAAAATGAGTAATTTTATGCTCCTTTAGTCCAACAGTATCTAAAAGATGTCAGAGCAAAAAAACACACGGAAAAAGGATAATGTTTTGCTGATGATTTCACCAGTTTTAAAAGAATTAATCTTAGAAGCAGGTTCCTCCTTGTGTATGTGTAAAGTGTTTGAATCCCAGCCCATAATTTGAGCATGTTAGTAATCTTAAATGCCCCACAAGTCTCCGTCCCTCACCACATTCCTGTGCCACCCAGACTCCAAATTACTGTAAACTAAACCAGAGCCACACCGTGGCAACAGAAGGGTGTCAATTTGGACAGGAAAGAATTTATTTTAACGTGACTAGAATTTCTCTGGCTCGGCTTCCTGGTGGGGATGTGGAGAGGGTCTGTCTCTGGTTACTCTGTCCCTTGACATAAATGCCACATGCTCCCTAAACAATAGTCAATTCATCCATCTCACTGTCTGTCTGTGAATACAGCCAGACCACGCTGCCAGGAATGAAAAACACCTCAACTCTCCCCTAAGTGAGAATAATTTTGGAGAATCATAGTTGTCTAAACTGCAAGAAAAAAGGTCGTTTAGACCAGATTCATGACAAATACTTTATAAAATATACTGACTTCCAGTAAGTTGCATGCATAAACCAAAAACAGTGGTACTGGATTGCTAATAAGTATTGGTTAATATCCCGAGTTGAGGTACTGGAACTGAGGTGGGAAAAAAAAGTTCTGTTTCTGTGTACGCGGTGTGACCTTGGTGGACTGATTCTTATCAGTCTCACGTTTCTGTGTGGCAGAAATATCTATGAAGCCAAGCAATGGAGCTCTGGCGCGAAATGTCATGGCCTTCAAACGGGAAAAGAAGCGATGTTTGCTGTTTCTTTTCCACAGTCCACCAGCATGAAACACGTAAGCAGACTGTGAAGTTGTTTTTTTCTTTGGTAGCATAGAGAAGTAATTGATTCACAGCATCTTGCTTGCACGCATACTGTGGGACCTGTAGATTCTGGGGCAGCTGGCTCAGGTCACACTCTAGAATAATAAACCTACAGTGGTTTGATGTGCGTGTGCGTGTGGAACCTACTGGACAGTTACCCTTTTTCTCCGTTCTTGCCTCCCCCACTTTCTTCTACTTAGCACAGGCCAAAGAGTGGAGGTGATGATGGGCCCCCAAGTTACTCAGTAGGCCTCTCTTATTGGTCCCACTCTCAATGCGTGTCTGTTCCCTGACATCTTCATCTTTCATCACCACCCCATCAATCCTATGCCTATGTGACCATCCCCGCAGAGACAGGGCCACACTTTGTCCCAAAATCCACCCCATTTCCCCTCTAGTCCCCCTGCCCCATAGCCCCTCCTACTGTGCATGGGGCGTGACAGCTACCTGACAGTAGAGGCCCCTAAATGACAGAAATTGCAGTCACAGCCCCCTTCTATACCCCAGTGCATCAAAACAGCAGTGCTAGAAACATCAGCATGCCGATATACCCAAATACCACATGTGTGTCCAAGAGTGAGAGACCAGCCCCCACTCTGTATATTCATAAAGGAGTCCTTCTGTCTTGCTTTTATCCACATGTTAATATTCCCTTGAGCCAGTAAACGCCTACAGGATCAAGGCTCCCTCAGGGAATAGAGGTGGATGTTATCATAGCATTCCAGCCCATGTGAAAGTATGCCAATTAGCAGAGCTGGAGAATGTTATTCTGCTAACCTATTGCAGTATCCCCCTTTCCAAATAGCAGGTGGGGCCTAAATAAGTTCCTATCTATCACTGAAATTGCCCACTGAAGCTGAAAATTGATATTTTATGTTTCAGTTTCTCCTAGATTTATGAGACACTAAGAAAAAGCACAATTTCTTCAGTAGGTGGCCTGTAACCAATCCTATTGGAGTCGTATAACAACTATAACTCAACAACATTTCCAGTCCTGCCGTAACTTTTGCCAGTGTTCCTCAGTGATGTTGGTTCTTGCAATGAAATAATGCCAGTCAGCAGATACTATGCTCTGATATAGTTATATAGTATGTAGTAGATATAGTTAGAATAGTTAATTTCTCTAGTCAGCAACGCTGCTCTCATTTTCAGCCTATAGTGTATGCGTGCTAACTTTATCTATTGTCCAGCACTCTCTCGTACATTGCAACACATTTCTTTGGCGTTTGCACCAAAGAGTAAACTGAAACGCTCAATCTTGTTGTATATTTCACGCTTAAGTACATTTTAAAAGCTGTTATTTTTCTTATCTGACACTCTTCTATGATAACAGCACATTCATAAGTCTTAAATACTTGAAGGCAGCTCAGAGAGGTTAAAACAAATAATCTTGAAAAAAAAATCGTACTTGCTAAAGAAACCCATTTGTCTTCAGCGGAAGTGATTAAGACGACTGAGATCTGGATGGCTGAGAATCTACACATCCCTAGTAACTTTCACCAAATGGCCTAAAAGGCTGATAATCATCCAGGAAAATACAGTAAAACAAATGCTACATCAGCGCTAGTTGATTTTTATATTTTCCATACTATTTCATGCAATCATATCTATATTTTATACCTACATATCCTTTTCCTGTGGTCAGGATTCTCTGAAGCGTATGCTAGTTAACTTGAGTTGATTGGTGAGGTTCTGAAGTTAACCTTTACATGCATTTCTACATCTTTGGTGTGTGCATGAGAGGAAATCATGATAGACATGGTAAAAACACACAAGTGCACATCATCACCAGAAGACACAAGGTAAAGCCCATTCAATGCTTGTCTTCAAAGCAACTATGTGTTTTTTTTCTCCTCTACAGACAGTTCAGTTCAGTATGTGCTCTGGACCAATCCTCAACCACATGTCCTAACCTCAAACACTGTGCTGTAACTCAAAAGCATTGTTTGAGACACGAGGCACACTCTTAAGATTGGCTCGTGATCCAGCCTGACCACTACACCGAATGCCTTAAACTCCCTCGGAGATACAGAACACGACTCTGTCCAATTCCAGCACACACTCTTGCTACAGTAAATAACCACTTGAGTACTTTTGCAGTGTACTTTGACTCTTACCGGAGCTATTACCCTCCTCCACTTTCCATTGAAAACTCCTACTGTAGGCAGAATAAAAACATGCACCCTCTCATAGGGTTTTAATGTGTTATTGTGGACAAACCTTCTAATAAATTTAACTTCTTGGCAGAACCAATTGCATCTAAAAATGAACCTCCACTTTTAGTGTGCTTGTTTTTCATTTTTTTAGTGCCTGACAAACAGTCCTGACTTGGTGGGGGTTAGTCATTATGTCCAGTAGCCAAGGGAAGGCTGGAAAGTGTTAGAGGTAGATGATGGGTGCTTGCACCTTTGGGTTTAAGTAGTGATCAGTGATGATAGAAAGTGCTGTTGACAAACATGAATATGATGCTGCTTTGCTCTAGCAGTTTGGACTGCAAAAGGACTCATTTTGTGAGATCAAATATTAATTATTTTAATAATGAATAAATATTAGAATGATCTCATACACTTTTATGTCTACAACTTAGTCAAAACACATCCAGTAGTACTGATTTTACATATGTGTGCTTCAGTCTTATGTAGGCAAACAGTAGTGTTGGACGTGTCTGGTTTTTCATTTATTCTGCCCCCAGCTCCTATGGGACCTGTGGTTTAGTGTAGGTTCCTGGACGTGCTAGTTCTGCTAGTGGAGGGATATATGATAGGATGGGTTGTGGTGTCGCTGTTGATGGTGTTTGTGTTTCCAAGCTGACTGCTGTGATGTTTTTGTTCCTGCATAAGTGTGACTTGACCTCAGGCTGTCAAGGCTAGTGGTTTCAAGTGGCATGTCGGTTTGGATTACAGTATGGTTTTGATTTAAGACATTTACGTATCCTGCACGTTCACTGTAAACATAAACAGTACAACATCAAACTGGATTTCACTACCCTTGCACCCTGTAGGAGTGAAGCCAGGGCTGGACTGGGACAAAAAATCGGCCCAGGCATTTTGACTAGAGACCGGCCCACCAAAAATGTGACGTCATTCAGGGGTAAAACCGCAAAGGATTCTGGGAACTTGTGGCAAGAGGTACTAGCACATGCAGGCTTTCAATTGAACTCAGTTACACAGCGATAAAAAGAAACACAAAAAATGGCAAGAAGCTGTTGTATTATTAACTGCAATAGCCGGTGTTGTGCCAAAAAGTGATTGTCTGTCAAAAAGTGATTTCCGGTATTTGCCAAAAACTGATTGCTCGTATCAAAATTGCTATAAGTAACATGTTGGGCTATAATATGTGAAACATTTGTCAAATGCATCCCTCATGGATGACATAAAGTCATCTCTCCATCTCTCTCTCCTGCTCTTTTATTTCTCTCTCTTGCTCCATCTCTCTCTGCTGCTCTTCTGTCTCCTCTGTCACAGACTTCTCCACTTTTGATGATAAATCAGCCTGGTGCAACATGTAAGGATTGGCACAATTTGTTAAGATTTTGAGGAGTTTGAGAAACTAACCTTAAGCATAAAATAAAATTTACTATCAGTAACTTCATAGCACCCGCCCAGCAGTATATAAACTCCGTCATGCTAGCTAGTACGCAGTACCAGTTATTCTAAGCGACTGTAAAAAGTCAGCACAACGAAAACAAACTACAACTAAACTTGGTTTATATCTGACACAGATAGACAGCAGGTCATAACTTCTTACCTGAAGTTCAGTTCCTCTGCCACTATGAGCGGTGTTGTGCCAAAAAGTGATTTCCGGTATTTGCCAAAAACTTTATATAACCTTTATTTATGCAGTTAAAAAAATCTCATTAACATTAAAAATGTCTTTTGTAAGAGTAAGTTGGTCAAGAGGACAGCAGAAATGGCAGCAAATATTGACAATAGTTCTGTAAAAATATTTTAAGTGGGATAAAGGACCGGGTTGGTTATAATGTAAGTACAATAACACAGACTGTAAAGATATTGAAAAAACAGATAATTTTTAAATTTATATATAATCCCTTTGTAAACGCTGTTCACCGAAGTCTATTTACCAACATACATAAAGATATTACACATAAAAAAATACACAGAAACATTGGAAATCACTTTTTGGCACAACACGGCGGCCGCCTCGGGTCTCTCCTCCTCTTGCCTCCCCTTTCCCTTATCCACCTGCTGGCCTCCACCACTTGCTGATGTTGCTAAATCTGTGGAAGCTATGCCATAGCTACCGCCAAACAATTCAGTTATTTTTACACATTTGGCAGCGTCTGCCTGAAGGGCTTGTTTCTTTTTGGCCCTAATTTTTTCTGCACCTCCTTTCCTTTTTTTGTTCTCCATTTTCTTTAGTTCGTCTACAAGATTGCTAAACAAGGGGGGAGGGTGCATCCGACCTCCTCGGCTGTAATTGGTCCAGCCCAGAGTCGATCATGACCAATTGGCCAATCCAATACCTTTCATTATTTATACCCTTCCAAAAAAAAAAAAAATCGATCGGCCCATAAAAACCAAAAATCGCCAGTCCAGCTATGAGTGAAGCTGCTATTTATTAACTGTAGATTAGATTAGTAATTTGTTCTGACTCACGTCTTTGATTTATCATCTGGATTGCAGTTGAATGATGGAAGCTCGAATAATTGAATCTAGAAGAATGCTGTTGGAAAAACACAGTTAAAAACATGTCAGAAAGTTACTTGTTGCTTGTATCCTTATGTGAACTTCATGGCGTAAATCCACAGTCATGATCATCATCCAGAGACAGATGCTGATCTCATTTTCCCATAAACCTTCTGTCAAGATTGTAGTCTGTAGAGAGATTGTTTAATGAGCTATGTCAAAGGCAAAATAACATTTGTAAAAAAACTTCTTTTAGCCTGAGAGTGAATAATAAGCTCTTTATCGTGATTAACATGAATTACTTGGTGAAACAACTAAAATGTGGTCTTTCTACAGAACACGTAGTTTTTATAAAGGTTTTCTTATCTACCAGAAACTTTTTTTCAATGTGTTTGCAATTATATTTCTATGCTTTAAAGAAATACTTGAACTTGAAGCAGTGTTAAACATTTGCGGGTCACCACTAGGTCTTGGAATGGTGTTTTTAATGCAGGTGGAACTGCAGGATCTGATGAATAATAACAATAAAAAGCTGGAGTCTAACCTAATTAGAAACAGGAATAACAATAATTCATACTGGTTTAGTCATTATTGCAGCAAGTTGCAGAACTGGAATTATCCAGTTGGATTTTTTTTTCCGACTTTGAGCTAACTTAAAGAGCATGTGGTTGTTACCTTGGCTTTTTTCCCCTTCAGGCTGATACGCATCACAGGTATTTGTGACAATGATCTAAAAGGGACAATATTTATGCCCTGAGCTATAAAGTCTTGGTAATATTTCAGGCTATGCGCACACAGTAATACCTTAAGTAAAACCTTAGCTTATTGAGTTAACATTGATGGCATTACTCCTGCTTTTGTTGTTACTTTTGTAACACAAAGTCCTAAAACTGTTGCTAGGATGACACTTGTTCTGGGCTTTGAGTGTAAAGACTCAGTGTTTGTGTGCTTTTGTGTGTACATGAGAGAATAGATGGATAGCATTAAAAGCAAAGAGCATCTGGGTGTGCCAGAAAAAAATGTGGAGTTAATTAAAAAACTTTCTCAGTGACCTACGGTCTGCTTTTCATTTTCAGTTTAAATCTACTATCTGTCACCTTACTGTCTTGATATAAACCTGTGAGTAAAACCAACTGTCACAGTTGTGCCCTGGAAGTACAGACAGCTACCACTCATTACCTTTGGATCCTAAGCAAGAACCATTTGCTTCTCTCCATAAAAGCTGGTAAACACCGCCATCATTTCCTTCCCTGTAAATATTAATTCTCTACATGTGTGGTCTAAGGTTGGGAAACACATCAATAATCTTTTGTTTGCAGCTATGTCTAAGTAGCAGAAGGCTCGTGTCACGTGACTCGCGGCTGCAAAGACAGTTGATAAGAAAATGAACATGATGTGAGATCTGCTAACTTGTTGATATGAATTTTTGTGAAAATGCATTTGTCTCCATTCTGCAGCTTAGAGACAGAAATTCTCTCATTGTTTAGAAAAGTTATCAACCAACTCTTGTGTTTCTGCTCTGTAGTCGTATAGAGAGCACAGACATCTGAAAAGATTCTTGATACTGAGATTTTCACCACATGCAGAAATGTGGTATACTCATTCAACGCCAGAAGAGTTGGAATTTGAGATAGACTGGAAACCTCCTTCCATATAAACAGCACATGGCTCCACTAGATGTGTGAAAACATTCAATTGACCATCCAAGGCAGTATTTGATCTATAAAAAGCCTGGCAATAACTACAGACAAATGAGAGAAGAAAGGCAGTGATTGAGTATAAAGATTGCAAAAGGGTCTGAAAATACCAGAATTAGAATTTACAAAGAAGCACGCAGCCAAGAAACCAAGAACTACTATTACCTTCTCAACACTCGTGAGTTCGGGTCTCATGTCAGCACTGCAAAATTGGTCTACACCAACAACCAAATCGAAGAAATGCGCCTTGGTGTTTGTGGTTCTCAGTGTTTGTAATGGAAAATGACATCACAGAAAATGTAACCTTATGTAACCTTGATTCTTGTTTTTTGTTAACCCCAGTCCCCACTTGAAACATTTTCTGCCATTATCGTTCTGGTAAAGATTAACATTAACCAAGATAGTGAATCTATGTTGACTGAAATAACATTAATGCAGCTTTTGTTGGCATATTACATACTTTTGACAGAGAACTGAATGACAAGATGTAAAAAGATGCCATGTGTGTATTTCAGTTACGATATTATAGTCCATGTACACATAACATTAATATTACTTGTCTTTGCACTTCTTAGTCAATGTTTCTGCGTGATGTGATTACCCTGATATTGACTCATATGCACCCACAATTTTCATCTTCAGTCTGACATTGTGCCAACTCTATTTCCACTAAGAAGCGGAATCACTTTTTCTTATGAATCACTGAAGACCAGACTGCATCATGTAAACATACTGATTGTGCTGGGGTTTTAAAAGTAGAGCAGAGTGAAGGGAAACCAGCTCAGCATTTAGTGGCAAAAACTTCAGTGAATCAAAAACAAACAAGCACCTTGGACTGTTTTGAGGCCTCAGCATTAGTGTTTTGGCCACCACAGTGTTGGTGTCTTTGGAGCCAGAGGTGACCATATTTAGATGGGAGGTATAAAAGCAAGTAGGAGTGTCGTGAGCCAAAGTTGGTGAGTAAGGTTTTGGACTCTAAAGCAGAATCCAAAAGCTGACAGTGTACCTTTCAACCTATCCACAGTAGTCTCAAAGTAAGCACCAATGGCTGGGGAAATAACTAGAATTTTTCTGGGCTCAGTTCAAGAAGCTATTTTGTTGGGAGCGTAGAGGTCAGTAGAAACCAGAGCTATTGTGAGGTTGCATGGCAGGAGGGGAATTGACTGAGCAGGCTTCCCCGGAGAGATCGGACTGATGGAGGGTTTTACAGCAGACAAAAACTTCCTCATATTCCTTCACAGAGAGTGTAGAACAGCTTGGAATCCTGGGGAAGACTTTCATAGGAGGCAAATAGGATTCCAGTTTAGAAGAAGCTTCAAAGACAGAAAAGAAGAAGTATTATGCATATTTATTAGCATAAATAGTTAAACACACTGAGCTGATTACCACACTCAGTGAAGACAGTCTGGCATAGAGTTGTGGCTCATCATGGTCCTAGGAAGGCTCCACTACCAGGCAGAGCTGCCCAAACCAGTTGGAAGGCAACAGTTGTCAGCCAAGTTATCAGCCATGAAAGGCAACTTTGGTTAACATATACTATACATTTGCTAACTATGTAGAACTATGTTATTAGTATAAAATACTAGAATTTCTCTCACCAAAACTGAAGCACAGATGACTTGGCTGGTCAGAAAATCCCACGGCAGTTTTAATGGGAGTCTGTGGGGTGTGAATTGGAGCCAGAAGCATGTGGATGATGCACTTTCTGGCAGTGGCCACATGATTCACCACTCATTTTCATCCCTTCGAGGCTGTTTCTGTTTATCGGAAACGAAATGTTAGTACATGGTGTGTGTTTTAAATCTTCTCACATTATGACGCCTCTGAAACTGTCTAGGGAATTTCATGATCATACTTTACATGCCATGTAAGTTAGAGGGAAGTTTTCTCCTTCATGTTATGTCAGTCCCACACAAATGATGATTGTATTGGAAAATTATTATTTGTTTCACAAAAAATAAGCCACAGTGCAAAAGCAGTCTGTGAAAAAGTCAATCCTTACTGTTTCCATAGGAATCAAGAACATAAACTGATAATCAAGCGTACTTGATTAACTGATCATCAGCACATTTGACCACCTCTATAAAAAGCACATGTTTTTGCAATTCAGGTGCCTGTTAACTCAATGCGGAGGAGGAAAGACATCGTCAGTGAACATAAAAAAGCAGTTGTCTTCTCCTCATCTGTTTGGGAAAGGTTTTAAGGTCATTTCCAAACAATTTGATATCCATCATCATGCAGAGAGAAAGATTATTCACAAGTGGAATATATTCAAGCAACCATGAACTCCAAAATATTTTAGAGTCCAATGTAAGGCCATCTGTCTGACAGCTAAAGCTTGGCTGAAACTGGGTCATGAAACAGGATAATGATCACAGCAGCAAATCTGCAACGGAATTGCTGAAAGAAAAGAATCTAAAGGTGATTCTGCGAGCTAATGGGACCGAGGTGTGCTTAGTTTTTAATAGGACTACTTTTTGTTAAAGATATAATGGTGCTCAGTAATATGTCGTGTATTTGTCAATGATCCTTTTTGGTTTAATTGACATAATTTTAAGACTAGATCATTCTTACCCCTCAGCCATAAAAGGCTGATTTTGACATTTTGGTCACCCCACTGTGGGGGTGAGTGGGCAGATGGCGTGGATACCCAAGTTTGTGAACTTGATAAGTCAAGAAAGATATCGCCTATGATTTTCAAACTAGTACCATAACTATATCAGTTAAAAAACTCAGAGTTTGAATTTCAGTGACCTTAACCTCAAGGTAAAGGTCAGAGGTCAAGTTTTATGAAAATTTTATGACTGAGAAGAATTCAAGAAGGAAGTTACATAGGATTTTCACATTTATATGATAGGTGCATCTACTAGGAGGCTGAGGGGTAGCACTGGTTGCCCCCAGTATTTTTTAATCACATCCTGAAGACATGAGAATTAACAGAGGGTGTCCTTTATTTTTACCATAATATAGGCCATTATTTTGGTTCCTTTCAGAGATCTTTAAAACCTTCCCAGAGTGCCAGTGAAATGAGAAATGTGCTGTTGATGGTGGCAGCCAGTTGCATGTAGAGCTAAAAGCTTGTTGACACATATGGTTTATTTCTCTGTGGCGATGGATTGTAAATCAATTTGCCCGTGTCATGCTTGTGTGGTATGCTCATTATCATTTATTTTTGTTTGCATCCAACTGCTGCACATATCATGGGGATTCTCATCAGTGTGACACTGACTCATTCCTCTTAGCAACCTGTGGTTTATGTTAGTGAGAATGGCAGCACTGGTGTCAGGGTGTGGGTTGAGAAGCCAAGCAGAGAAGACTGGCTTGTGTGTGGCTGTATGGTTGTGATAAAATTCTGAAACCAGGAGCACAACACTTGTCCATTTTGGCAGGAGAAATGTGACACTGGAGAGGGAGAGTAGCAACAGCAGCGCAACAGCCAACCATTCTGCCAATCACGATGTCTCACTCACTCCTGGAAACAAGTCTTTTCCATTCTTTATTAGATTTGATTTATACTTTTTGCAACGTATTGAACAACACAGGTTCATGATATTGTGCATGCTTTGGCACCGGGAGGAAAGAGACGGAGCACTTAAGGGGGCTAACCAAATAAAAGTGCTGCAAACAGAATGAAGGCAGCAAAAAGGCTGTACCGACCTCATGCTTTTATTACTGTGCCAGAAAACTGTCTTGATCCAACGAGAGACCATTTCTCATTCAATTACGTGTTCCATGTGTGCGTTCCAAAGCTTCATCCACAGCGAGCAAGCCCAGTCTTTCACACACATCCTCATCTCCAACACTCAGTCCTGTTGCCTGTCAAAACAGGATTGCAAAGGGTTTGTGTGTGCATCCATGTTCTGCTGCATCTGTACAATGTACGTGTGATCAGTGTATTGAAAGTGTGTTTCTCAAAACATACAGTTAAGCATGTGCCCGTTCTTTGGCCTCTCTACATCTGACTGCTCTGACTATTAACTACAGATTTCCCGACGCCGTAAATCAGTGGAATGTGTGCAGGTGTTTGTGGCACATATCCCAATGCAATTGTAAAAAGTATAAAGTTTGTCTGGAATAAGCAAAAATCAAGCACAGAAGTTCATTAACATCTTGCTTTAAAGTTCAGAATCATAGTAAATCTGGAATAAAAGGGTTTCACAGGTTTTGTGACTCTAATTTACTTTATTTTTCTTAAGGGTATATGTAAGTGCAGGTAAACACATGTACCGTTGTGATTTGATTGTCATGGCATGCCTGCACCAAACAGCAATGTGTTTGGATACAGATGTCTGCCTGTAGACAGATTTACTATTGCAGTGGATTAACCAAATTGCAGTGGTGGAAATATATTCAGGCAATTTAATAACTAAGAATCATGGTAATGTCAAACACAACTGTGAGGTTATAACACTTCTGACATTTGTTTTCCAAATAGTAAAAATCAGCTCAAGTCCATTTAGGTCTGTAGCACACACCCAGGATCATCCAAGATAAGAGTCCTGGAGCAGAGGGACATCTCTGACATCGATATTACACAATCATTCATTAAAGAATAAACAGTAACTGAGACAGCCTGAATTCACAGGAGAACTGTAGCAAGTTCTCCAGGATGGTTGGAATGACCTACTTGCTAACGATACTGTGCAAGTGCACTTAGGGAAACTAGTGATGATGCAAAGCAGTCGCATCAAATATTACTTTAATTTTGCATCGTTTTTTTTTCTGTTCACTACATTTTGTTAGCCATTAATCGCTAAATCAGAGCTAAAATTGTTTTTGACTGCATCACTTTACTAACGGGCCATAAATCTCTTGCACTGTAGGAGTCAAAACTTGCTCTGAGGTGTCTGAAATTGTCGATGCTGCTGATTTACTTGTTTGTTTACATCGTGTCTACGGCTACTGACTGTAAAGTAGATTGGCTCAAAGGAGCAAAAGAGATTTACCCCACTGATGCTTTTATTGCCAGACATCTTCTGAATCTCTATAATTTACACATTAATATTGCACTCGGAAAAAAACATATGAATCTTTGTTGCAAAGTACTTTCTATGCACTTTGCACCTTTTGTCCGCATGCACATGAAACTCTTTTTGAGATACGAGATATGACATAGTTTGATCTGGGCAGGAAAATGAGCCCAGGAGGACTGAAGCTTTATCACTCTTATTAAAAGGAAAAAAATGATACCACCATCTTGTGTGTAGACCAGTATCCACAGTATTCTTCACAGTAAATCTCAGCTCATTGTGCATGTGTGTCAGTAATGGATGAGGTTAATCCAGGGGTGGGCAATCTCAGTCCACGAGGGCCGGAGTCCGTGCAGGTTTTAGATCTCACCTTGGGTCAACACACCTGAATCACATGATCGTTACCAGGCCTCTGGAGAACTTCGGGACACGTTGAGGAGCTAATTTAGCCATTTAAATCAGCTGTGTTGGTTCGAGGACGCATCTAAAACCTGCAGGGACACCGGCCCTCGAGGACTGAGATTGCCCACCCCTGGGTTAATCGCACTTTATAGCTGCTGAACTCACTGCAGAGTTCTGTGAATGGCCCGAGGTTGACCTACTGTATTTTATTGGTAGTCGATGTCTACATCTGCATAACATATTTTCTTTTTGTGTTCCCCAGGTTGCAGTTTTGATCTTTGCTGAAGACTCAAGACCACACAGGTAAATGAAATAAAGCAGATATAGGCTTATACTTCTATATTCAACCTCTGTCGTTATCATTTTTTCAATCTCCTCCTGTCCAGTAACACAGTGTTTTCATTCAAACCTGTGATTTCAAGCTCTTATTATTTACTTACATACATGCAAGGGGGCTTCACTTTGTTAGCTATGACACGTTTTGCTTTCAAGAGCTAGCACTATATATTTATGCATGGATATAAGCTTTTCTTGTCTGTGTGGTGCACAAATGATAAGTGAGCAGTCAGTGGTCTGGTTTTAGTGCAGCTCAATCAGGCCTGTAAACAGAGCAGGGCGTGCTGCAGCAGGCTAATAAAACAGAGACTGTCCCACTTTCTGCCACTTTGATCCACATTGCAGGCCCTGCTGGACTTCAGCCTGCTTCAGTGTCTCAGACGTCTTCACTGACCGCACCTATCCACTTCACCCTCAAAGCTAATTATGGTTATGCTCTATAAACTTTATTCCTGTTTTCTGCAAGACAGAGCAAGACATTAACCAGAATATTATTGATGTTTAATCTACTACTCATGGCTTGTGTGTTTTGATATGTGGCTGTTTGTAAGCATGCATACACAGTGTGACTCAGGGCAGGCATGCTTGCCTAAGCGAGCGTGTATAGTGAAAGGGTCTTGTTTAGAAAAGTGAGTGAGCCCTGGAGGCTTGTCAGTTCCCATGTCTTTGTATTCGAGCAGTTCATAAGGCCTTTCTGCCTTCCTAGAAAACGGGCATGTGTGCAGGCAGGCCAGGTGAGGTGAGGTGCAGGCAGCTGGTACTTCTGGACCTCTCTGTCTTGTAATGAGTCAGATTCTGCAGAATAGGATTAATCAAAATGAGAAGTTGTTTTTGGTTTGGTCTCCACTTTAACTGTGTGCAGTGTGATATCTTCTCAAAGACAAGTTACATCTAGCAGAGAATATCAGGCGCAGCCATGGTTTAATGTAATAATGGGAAGAAGAGAAGGAGAAACGGAGAAAAGAGGAAGAGACAACAGAACAGACAGAGGCTTAAGCACCTACTGATATGGAAGTTGCACTAAATCTGGCATGAAAGTTTTTGGCATTTGGACTGAGCCTGAGGAGAAGGATGTGAGGAGGGAGGGTAGGTGTGGGAGCAAGAGAGATGAGAAAGAGGTGTGGAGACAAGTCTGGGTCTGAGTGGAAACTTGAATGGAGGGGAAACTGGGCTGGAGGCCACTCAGCAGATCCACCTGAACCCTGCCAGAGCAATCAGCTATCAGAAGTTTAGAGAGGGAACCATTTACCCCCCTAAGTAAATTCACTAGGGGTTTGTAGGGATTTGGCTTGCTTTTTGGGCTCTAATGCAGGGATATTTTGGTAAGTGAAGTCCTCTTGTTTTGAAGAGATGGTTCCAGAGCCTGTCTGCTTTTTAATGGGATCACAGCAGACACTCCAGGAACCACCGCCAGGTGAAGCGGTTCTGCTATCTACTTCCAGCTGTGTAAACACACACACAAACATACACACAGATAGACACACACACGCAAACTCTCCCACCCAGACACAGTCAGAGACATGTCCTGTCAGTTCTAATAAAATGCTTGCTGGCTCCCATAGAGGGAAACGCTCATAATCCCATTTTCTTTCAATGAAAAACAAAGCAGATTCTTTTGCTTTTGAGAAAGTGTTTGGCCTTGTTAAAAACAATGAGTTGCTTGAAAGATGCAAAGAAATTTAACAAGAGCTAGTGGTGTCTGTTCTCAAGCTGGGAATGTTCAAGGGAGCGTGACATTGTCCTTCCCCTCTCTCTTTTTCTCTCTTTCTTCGATATTTAATGTTATTTAGTGTTTCCTGCAAACGTTAATTTGTTTTCTGGGCTGTTTTCCTTCCCTCTAGGCTTTCAACCTTGTTTGCGGTTGATGAGGTGATATAGAAAACTCACATCTTTCTTGTTTTTTTTTTTCTTTCTTGAAATAATGGCACCAATGTGTATCCCTGGGAAGTGCACGCATCTGTTTGGGATGTTCGCTCTCTGTGATTGTAGGACTCTGTTTTACTTGGTCAGTATGACCTTTTGCACAGGTTTGTGCAATGAGGGAAGGAGGAAGCAGTGGCCAGGCAGTAGCTTTGCTGTTAAAGGCATTTAGACTTTAGAGCTCCATTGTTTATGTAACTAAGAGAAAGTCAAGACTCCCTTATGGCCCTTTTGAAAAGCAGATGCCGGAGATTTTTGCTGCTACATTTTATGGCTTATTTGCTACCAAGGAGATTCTGAGATATCTTAGGGGAGCACGTCTTTTCTCACATTTCTTCTGTCAGGCAAGAGCTGTGGAAGTCCTGAGACTAAGGAGGGGTTTGAGCTGTTAGTCTGGCAATACTGATTTTTAATACTAGTCTGGCAATACTTTATTTTGTTATATTCTTTTAATATCTTATTCTGTCCAACAACTCCACCTTTTGTGAAATCTTTTTACCCTTTATCACCTTCACCTCTAAGATGGTTGATGCATAAAGGCCCTTTCGGCCGATTCAAACCTCCAACCGATTAAACACTAAAACATTCTCCAAACAGATTTTCCAGGACTGATGGTGATTGCTTCAATAAGTCATTTAGTTTCCTATTCAGCCTTGAGGATTTATTTTTCATTAAACAAGGAAAATATTCTTCTTAGTTGAGATAGTTCCATGGGCTAGAACCAATCACCACTCTAATATTAGTGGTACACCTACAAACATACACACACGCACAATCCATCACTGACAGCACTCTTGGTCTCTAAGCTGCCATGTTGATCCTCTGGAGCACAGCAGAAATGGTCATGAGCTCAGAGGAGCCATTGTATTGACAGAACTTTCATAACCACATAGTGTTACATAAGGCCCATGTCACAGATCTTGCACAGTGTGTGAGCATATTTTGTGTGTTATGTGCTCAGCCATGTGTTACATTTTAGCTGGAAGGTGCGATGTTTTAAATTATGACTAATCCACCATGCCTTGGAGCTACAAAAAGAAGGTCCAACTGAAGATGTCTGTCTAACAGAATCCTATACCAGAAAAGGCAAACTAGTCTGAATAAGACCACAGTTATCCAGTTGTGTGTTTTTCCTGATGTATGCCTAAAGTGTGACTAACCCTGTGGTGTTAAGGTTTGTTTTCTGCAGCCTGGGTAAGCTTTCATTAATAAGGAGACAGACATTTTTGCATTTGTGGAGAATTAGAATTTATTCCTAAGAGAAACTGGTTTGCACAATGGCATAATCTTTGGAAAACAAAGCAATTTTCTTGAATACCATCACGTCTAAATGCACAAACAATTACAAACGCTCTGCACTGGAGAGGTCACGGGAACACATTTGTCTCCTCAACATGGTCTAAAAGAATTTGATTTAGTTTTCCCTCTAGATGCTGTGTAGAAAACTTCATCGCTATTCAGTGTTGATGAATTCTGACTTCAGTGTTATTGTGGTACCCACAATCCTTTGTCAGGAGTGTGCATTTTGGACTGCAAAAGTCCACGTGTTTGCTGAGAGCCCAGCGTTATTGAAACTCCTGCCTCATCTGTTTGCTCAGCTGGATGACTCAGAGGTCTGCTGGGGTTCAGTCAGCTGCTGCCCCTCTGGATGTGCCACCAAGCTTTCAAACTTTCACTACTGTTGTGGCGTCTGCTCAGTCCATATGTGAATCACTGTTGAGGTTTGTGTGAATTAAACGGGTTACGTCATACATAGATCACTTTCATCTGTTTTTTCATCTGTTTTATGTATGGCAGCAGAGAGACCTAATGTGCTGCACAGCACATGATATAGCTTAGTGTTAATGTGGTGTTGATACGTATGTGCATATTTATAGACTAGTATTCTGACTTGTAGGGTTTTATGTTGGGCAGGGTACGTATTGGTGTTGAGCCAAATGTTTCTGTAACACTACTGAAAGCTGGCATTTGTCCGATGTTTTCCTTGTATAGTTTGAGTCTGTGCTCCAGATTTATATAAAAAGTTTGAGAGTATTCTGTTGGATCTGCATTCAACATTCAATCAAAGTCAAATATTAAAATAAACAGCTGATGCTGATACGTTACAAAAGTAGTTCAACAAATCAAATGGCTGACAGATACATGATTTGTTAACCAGACTTAATGAGAATAAATAATTTCTTCAAATCTCTTCAAAGACTCACTGTTAATTCCAAATATTCTGGGAAATGTCAAAGAATACTAATCCATAGTTTTATGAACTTATTAGTTGTGCACTGTATGCATAAGGCACAGGTGTTTCTGTTTAAATATGCAGCACACACAATGTAAGCACATGATTTTAAAAGTGAACAAGTTACGTGTGATTTTTTTCCCTATTGTCATCCAAAAGTCTGTTTGATCTGACTGCTTACACCTCCTCCGGTGGCATTCGGGACTTCCGCAGTGATCGATTGGCTAAGTGGCCCACTAGCTTAGCATTGTGAGAGGCAGCTGAGTGATATATTGTGTGTGTGTAAAAGTGATGGGCGTTAAGTGGAACACAACCCAACAGCAGTAAAGGCCGCAGTATATCTGGCAAGACGTGTCTTTTCTGCAGCATATCCATCCTTAGTCTAAGTTGAAGTATGTGTTTGTTTGCATGAGTGTGCATAGTCCCAATTCCCCAAGCGGGGTCTTACCTTACAGGGTAACCCCATGACCTGATTTATGTTTAGATTTTATTCCTTCTGTTATGCTGGATGCTTTTAACAGGAACTGTAAACCATTAAATCACTCAGTGAAATGCATGTCATATGAGACTTTCATTATAGGTCATACATTGAAAGCTGTACATTATTGGCTATTCAAAGTCCCCATGCTTTGAATGGCTTAAGGAGTGATTCTCAAAGAGAGAACCAAGCATGAACCGATGCATGTGCTTATTTATTTAAGTTTGTTTGTTTTAGAGCACACATATCCAACTATAAGAGTGTGAAAGAGGGAAAAAGTGGTAGCTTAATTTGGAGAAATAGTCTGTTGCCTCGGTAATAGAGACTAATGTGGAATTAGGCAAGCATGCATTCATCTGGAATGCTTCAGCAGCAGCAATCAGCATGGAAAACACAATGATATGGAATTTCCCTGTCAAGCTTTCATTCATGTTCTTTTACACTGATTCTAATGTGGAAAAATGTGGAAGGGAAGCTTACTTGGGGAATATGAGGATTTAGACCTGGAAAATTATCTAACTTATCAAATATGAATGTTCTATAATGAGTTCACATTAACCTTAATATCCTCAGCAGTTTTAGGGCATGCTGAATGCTTTCCATTGAAAGTTCACGAAAAGAAACCTTGTTATGGCATTCACTTCCTCTAGTTCAGTGGTTCTCAAAGTAGGATCCAGATACACCAATGGATTTCTCAGTTCTTGCTTGTAGTTCTTGTGTTCTTTAACCTGCACAGCTGCTGCAGCTTTCTTTAGCATTAAGATATAAAACTGTAGCCAGAGTTCCTGAAACGCAACCATAGCCTCAGTCATGATGGCCTGCTGCTAGCTAAACTGGAAATCAAATCACACATGAACAAAAGTTAAGTACTAAGACAACATAAGACTATAAAATTAACACCTTATACTTTAATATGAAGAGCCCCATGAGGCTTTGCTCTTGCTGCTTTTTTTGCTACATTATCTCTGTGATATGAATTGTGGCACAATGATCGTTTCATGTTGAGTTTCCAGTATTGACTAGAGCCAAACTTTTTGTTGGAAAATAAAATTTGATTAATTGACCAGCCCTGTGCTGTGTAGTCAAATGAATATGTGTACAAGATGGGGATTGCCTCTGCTTTCACTTAAACAGCAGTCACTGATCATTTCCTTGGCTAAGTGAGTGAAGGCTGAAGCATTGGGAGAAGAAGAAAAATGAAAGGTCTATTTGTGTTTTTGTAAGAATCAGAGTTCTGGAGGGAACTTGTACACGTCCATTTACCCCTCCTGGACTGACCCTTCTGACTCTGAACTGTACCCCCCTTCATTGGGGCACTTTCACTGGTCAGCCACTATGTGGCCCCATGCTGGAACTTACTGGACGGCTTTATAAATGGACATCTCTTCACCAGCTTTCCATAACTTTCATGATTTTCATATCTGCTTCCTCTTCTTACTACCCATTGCTTCATCACCCTCTTCTCCACCCTCTGCCTCTTTGTGGGAAATACTCATACAGCATTGGGCCATCTATCAAACAGGCCATTAAAAAGAAATACAGAGACAGAGTGCACCTCTAACAGTAAAGCAATGAATCACTTAGTTTCTCATTACCGTGGGTTATTGTCAATAGAACTGTGGAAAAAGAAAATGTTATATGGACAACAGTCCAATGCTGTGAACGAACTCTTTATGCATACATTATTAAAGCAGCTCATAAATGCCTATGTGTTTTATTACTTTATTTTCCTAGGGTGTTTTCAATTTAGTTTGATCAAACTGCAACATGTCTGATTGATATTTGGATGTAGATTATACTTTTAGACAGCAAAAATGCACATGCAGTAAAACATTTAACATGTAAATCATACACCTTGAGCAATAAAAAGACCCATGTACTATAGTAAAAATTACCATTATATTATTTGGTTTGACACAGCTTACATAAAACAGCTACACCACCCAAAAGCCTTTGACAGCTGAGCAGAACTCAGGCAAAAGCCATTTATAAATCTATAGTGATGAATCTTTGATAAATTTGGGAAACACCTTTGCCACAGCTATATTATTATTAGTAGTAGTAGTAGTAGTAGTACAGAAGACCAGAGGTTCGAATTCCCTATCTGGCCACCTCTAGAGTTTGCATGTTCTTTCCAGGTACTTCAATTTTCCCCGAATGGATGTCTGTCTACGACAAATTAGCAACCTGTCCAGTGTGTACCCTGCTTCTCGGCTCATGACAGCTCGAGATGGATAACAGTTTGTTCAATGACCTCTCCACCACGGCTTCAGATGTGTCCACTTTGCAGCCAATCAGAGACCCAGAGTTCCTGATAAATGTATTCATTCTGTTGGTGTCATCAGCTATGCTGCTCTCCCAGGAGACCACAACAAAGGTCACTGCACTTGCACAACAGAGTGATAAAACAGATCTCCAAAACACAAAACACAGCCTGCTCAACTCCATGTGTTCCAATTCAGCCTATTGTTGATGGGGATGCCCAGGTACTTGCATTCCTCCATCATATCAACATACCCTGTCCCAAGAAAGACTTAGTCCATGCAGCTATCCTCAGTGGATATCAACCATCTCACTGCTCTTATTCATATACAGAAGCAGATGATTTTTCCCAGACCACTGCACAAATCATCCAATAAGACAGAGTCATAGCAAATCTCACATACTCTGGACAGACAGACAGACAGATAAAAACAGAATATAAAACACAATAAACAGTAGGCAATCAAAAGAAAAAGGGGCAAACAAAACAAGATCCATTCACAGTGCAAGAGTTGTTACTACTATTGACTAAACTGAAATAAGCTGTTAATAAAAACTAGGTTAAGGAGAAGAAAGTAAATGTAGATGTGCATGTGCATTGAGCTAATAAAGGCTGTATCAAGAGTCTTGATTGTGGTTTGCAGAGAGTTATGCTTAAAACTCAGTGTCTCTCCTGCTTTCTGTGATGCATTGAAGGGCCTTATAGCCTAGGGTACAATAGAGTTCCTCAGTCAGTGGTCCAGGACAATGACAGTAGTCTGTTAGTAAACATGTTCTTCGGCCTCAGGAATACTTTGTGCAGAGGGTTCCTGTTGTTATCCATGATTGAAAGCATTTTATTGAGGGTTCTTTTCTCTGCCACTGATGTAAGGGGCTCCAGCTCCATGCCAACACCAGAGCATGCTCTCTTAACCAGTCAGTCCATCCCTATTCTTAATGCTGCCTCACCAGCAAACCACTGTGTAGAAGAGAACACTGGCAGCTACTGACTACTGACAGGCATTTATTGCAGATTTAAATGAACTCAGTCTTCTTGTGAAGTACATCCTGCTCTGTCCCTTCCTATAAAGTACACCTGTATTAGCTGACCGGTCCAGTTTGTTTTTCCCAACATTTCTCCTTCAACAGCAGTGGCTGAATTACCTTAAACACACTAAAGAAATCAAAGAAGGTGCACATCACCATGCAGCCTACTGTCTACATGGGAATAGACAGATATAATCATCTGCATGCTGTCTGCAGCATGTAGATGATTATATCACCTGCTCCCAGTTTTTTGTTGATATGTGGATTCCAGGAGTTCAAGATATATTTTTTTTAACCTACGGCCTCTGGTGGGCCAAGATTCAGTTCTTTAGCAACCTTATCATAAGTAATATGAAGGTAACTAGTCATTAGCTGTTAAGCTCTGATGGTGTCAACTTCTTTGATACAGGAAACCGACAGGATGTTTTCCTCAATGCCGATATCTCCTCAACGCCAAGTTGTAGATGTGACACAGGCATAGACACAGACAGTCTGTGTCTAGCACAATTTCCATACAGCAGGCCAAGACAATTAGAATACTGTTCAAAAGGTGGTAATGTTCTGTAAAATCACCAGTCATAACCTTAAAAGCACTAAAATGTTGGATTAGCAGGCATGCTACAGTGGACTGCGTGATGTCACGCAGTCCCTCTGCATCAGCTGATGGTCGAATGCAAACCGTAACAACAATAACAGAGCAGAATTCCACAATGTACTTTCACATTGTAGTGTAAATTTCAGTGGTTTTTCTGTAATGCAACCGTTCTCTGACTTGTATCCCCATGTGATGTCTGTTTTGTGTGTGTAAGGTCAGGGGGCGGGTTCATTCCACTGCAGGGCAACCTACCACTGCATGTGGTGAATAAAATTTTAACTCGAACTTGAACTTGAACTCAGTGCTCTAAGCCTGTACATCATAATGTTCTAAAATCTTGTGTTCTAAATCCTGGTAGCAGGAATGGACAGTTTATATTTCCTCCTTTTAGCTCTTTCCCTCGCTCCAGCTCTGCAGCTCCATCAGCTCCATCAGCTCCATCAGCTCCATAGGTTTAGCAGCATCAGTTGGTGCTGTGTGTAAACAGTGCATTGGCAAAAAGAAAAGGGTGTATAGAGTAAAGAAAGTTATTAGTGATTTACAGTATTTGAGTATTGTAAGTGATGAGGACAGGAGTAAAAAACAATAAATCACTGCCAGTTTTATCCCTATCCATTTCCTGCACTAGATCTTGCTTATGACATTGATATCACTTGAACTGTCATGCCAATATAATAATACGCCAAAAGAGATTTATTTTTGAAGCTATTTTCTACCTTCCTTTCACTTTTTACTCATCTCTTCTGCCATGTTGACTGAAATTGAATAGCAATGGAAAACAAACAGTGCTGGTGCGGGTGGGATTCTGTCTTTGGGGATTAAAGTGTTACATTTTTGCTCCAAGTGTCACTACACTGACTGCTTCAGTGCATAATGCCTTTATTTATTTCATTTCATTTTATTTTTTATGTAT